>NC_051180.1:44420764-44720764 GCF_013339695.2 Rhipicephalus sanguineus | reverse complement strand
AGAAGGATAAGAATGGTCTGCAAAAAAAAAAAATAAAGAATATGATTTACCTTAGTACATGAATGTAGCTTTCCCCTCCAGTTCAACGTGCCGGATATGTAGTTTGTTAGCTTGTTGGCAGCCTGTGCTTCCATTTACTACTTCTAACGCGCGCGCACACACGCACAAGCGCTTTTACCGAATATTTCAGGGCCTTCCGTAACAACTTCTATTTTGTGCGCCCTTTGCATGAAGTTCAATACCTCGTCTCTTGAAATCATCCTGGGTATTTTTAAGTGAGTGAGTGAGCGAGTGAGTGAGTGAGTGAGTGAGTGAGTGAGTGAGTGAGTGAGTGAGTGAGTGAGTGAGTGAGTGAGTGAGTGAGTGAGTGAGTGAGTGAGTGAGTGAGTGAGTGAGTGAGTGAGTGAGTGAGTGAGTGAGTGAGTGAGTGAGTGAGTGAGTGAGTGAGTGAGTGAGTGAGCGAGCGAGCGAGCGAGCTAGCTAGCTAGCTAGCTAGCAAGTACATAAATACTTCGGTAGTTAGATAATCTGTTAAAGTTTAGAGCACAATGCAAATTATAACGATTTTCCGTTATTATTGTATTTCGCCAACCTCGGCTAAAGTCGGCCTTTCTTCACGGTGCATTAAAACTAGAGTACGCTTTCCTGAAAATGCTATTAAGTACTCCATATTGGAAGCACTATAAATTTGTCAGCGTGAAAAATCAGTTTCGCCGCTCTTATTCGAAGACCATGTCTAGAGTAATTATTTCATTTAGGCAATTTCTTACGCAAATGAAGAGTTACAAATGGCATATTATTACGCTGCCCACCCATCTCAGTCAACTTTCTAAGAACTCTGCAGTAGTGCCCGCTATTTTGCTTGCGTAATGTCACTTGGTATTTTTCATGTAAATCTCAGGCTTCTACTTGATCCCACCGCACCTTATTAATGCAGCACATCTTGATTAGATGTTTTGAATTCCTACAAAGATTGGGTGATCACGTTACTGACGCGTAAACTTTATTTTTTGAACTCTCATTGTATCTTTGACATACATGTCACGATACATTCAGTTATCTTATTTAACCTAGTTCTTTTTCTCAATACAAATCCACCAAACGAGGACAAATTAAGCAGTTCCGACTAAGATTTTGTTGAAAAGAAGTATTGTTACGTGTTTTCTTGAACTGTCTGTTGAGCAGATCAATCTAAATGTAATATCGCGGGTTGCATTGATGATTTCAACGGTCGTATTACAACGGAAGGGACAAAACTCTGCCATAAATGCTATGGGAGCGGAGTCCAGTTAGCCGCCGTTGCACACAAGAGATTACTCTGAGTATTGTAGAATTTTTTTCCCATATTTCTCCACTCCATCGCAGGGTAGCATTCCTGATACTATCATCTGGCTGACCTCTCTGCGTTCCTTTACTCTCTACATATATCTCTTTTCGGTTGTTTTAATAGTGCTTAAAGCCGGGTTCTCTTTACTGTTACGGCAAATCAGAAAACTTTAACTAAATTATTCACGTATAGACGCATAAGTTAAATACGCCGCTTAGGAAGCTTGAAAACATTGCTAGTATTAAAATATTTCTAGAATATGGCGACTGCACACATGATATGTGGGATTCATCACTACTGCTTTATTGATGGAAATTTTGGTCGACGCTTTCGGTAACGTTCCCGCGTTCGTTTTATGAGCACGTATTATTGAAATCGAAGACTATAACGGGATATGACGCTATTTGTTTCAATGCAGACATACATATTTTCGTTTAACTTAAAAAAAAAAAAACGTCTCGGTTAACGTGTTCGCCTATGAGATCCTCTATGTGAAGAAGCTTTAAAGAAACTCATACACGCAGATCTATAAATTGGCAATAAAGCAATTACTGTGAATTGAGAAAAAGAAAACATCAGAGATGTGGGAATCACATATTGTCTAAGGCATTTTACTCAAACACGTGTCCTATGGGTTAACATTTTTTTTTTTGCCGAAAGCAGATGAAGAAACAAATGAATATTATAACAATAATCTCTGAGGTTTTGCGTGCTAAACCCACGATATGATTATGAAGGATGCCGTAGTGGAGGACTCTGGATTAATTTCAACAACCTCGGCTTATTTAACGTGCGCCTAAGTGTAAGCACACGGGCGTTCTTCGCATTTCGCCCCCACTGAAATGTGGCCGCCGTGGCTGGTAATCGAACCCGCGTCCTTGAGCTTAGGAGCGCGACGTGAAAAAAAGCAGTGAAAGAGACAAAAACGATCGTACACACAGAAACAAGCACTTAGCCACTCTTTGACCTCCGTGCGATGGGTTTACCATTATGAGACCCTCCAGAATATAGAAAATTAAGAAAACCAGATTCACGGTTTTTTAGCGTTTCCCGTGGGACAAACTCTGTGTAGTGTGATTACCTTTGTATTCATAGGCGTGCGCATGGGAGGGGGGGCGGCTGCCCCCCCCCCCCCATTCACCTAAGAGGTGAGGGGGCGCAAAGTCAGCGCCACAGATTGGCATAATAGGGAGGGGGGTGCTGCGACTCGGGGGGGGGGGGGGCATTGTGAGCGCCATACATTGACATAATTAGCAAAGAGGGGCTCTGCGACGAACTTTCGCCCCCCTGAAGGGGAGCCCTGCGCACGCATATGTTCGTATTTATTATACCTGGAAGTAAAAGAGAGAGGGAGAGAGAGAAATGTAATGCGGAAAGGCAGGGAGGTTAACCAGAAAATATATCTGGTTTGCTACCCTGCACTGGGGAAGGGGTAAGGGGAGACAGAAAAGTAAGAAAGAGAGGGATGGGATAGGGAGGGAGGGAAGCACAAACACACACAAACACAGGAGTGTCACAATCGTTCAACGAGGCGGGTCGCTCGCAGAAACTTCATCAGCGCCTTCGTTGCTTTCTGGCGTGAAGCTCGATCTTTCCGGCATTCCAAGATTGGCTGCTCAGAAAGCGACTGGTCGTCGAGGCGAGCAAACACTGCTGACAGGGACTGTCTTCTGAGTAAATAATAGGAACTAAATATACCATGTCACATAACAGTTTAATGATGTTTACTTTTTCTTATTTCCTTAAATGCGCCTAAGCCTACTTCTGAAGTACTATACATCACCTATGACAACACTAGCAATAGTAACTGACGGGGTTTTACGTTCCAAAAGCACGATATGATTATTGGAGCCGCCGTAGTGGAGGGCTCCGGAAATTTAGACCACCCGGTGTTTCTTAACGTGCTATACATCACCACACTATCAGTTTTTTAAGTGTGAAGACCGTGAGAGCTTCCCAAAAAATACACATATATTTTTGCAGCCTGAACGGCTCTTTCTACACGAAGTGTGCACCAGTTATTTGTATCCTAAAATTTACTACTATTTTTGACAGCAGGGATGTTACGGTCAAGGTTTGCCGTTTGTCGTAGATAAAAAATCATCATAATCATGAACCGGCACGCGCTCACTTTGTACTCTTCTTCATTGCCTTCCTCTTCTGCTTCACTCCCTGAACATGTGCACCGATCTGTCCGGCGTGGTGTGCAATAATTCTCACGGGCAATATGACGAGTACAGAAGAGAGGGAAAGCTGGAGAAAGAGTAATTATTGCCGAAGACATTTCTTGGTAAGGCGAGATTCGAACCCGCGTCCCCATGATCCAAATGCGAGCGTCGTGACCACTCGGCTATCCAGGCACGCTGGCCCAGCATAGCGTAGCCTTGTATAGTATAGTATACGAAGGTGGTAGTAAAGGGACGTGAGGGCGAGGACGAGGGAAGAGACGAGGGGAGGACGAGTGCAGAGAGAGAGAGCGAAAGACAGAAGACACAGACAGAAAGAGAAAGAGCAAAGAAAAGAGAAAGAAAGGGAAGAAGGACAGAGGAAAAAATAGACACAGATAAAGAGATTGAAAGACAGACTAAAAAGAAGATAGAAAAAAAAAGAGTGAGCAAACGTAACTGTGTATAGTATAGTGTAGTGTAGTAAAGAGTGGGAAGAGAGGGTAAAAGCCTAGCCAAGCCAGTACAAGCTAGGTGGCCACGCGCTCTGCTGTGTCCCAGCCTTGCGCTACTTCGCGCGAGCCGCACTGTATTTTTTTCTTATGAGAACTAGTGCACAAAAAGCAACTACTGCCATACAAGCTTATGCGCCGAAGAAGCATTGGTATGGGGGTTCACTTTGCTTTTTGCTACACCTCTGCGCAGAAACAAGAAATACATTGGGCAATGGGAAATACAGCGCTATCAAAAATTACAATAAATAAAAACGAGGACACTCTTACCAAGAAGCAGAATGCATTAGTGTTGCTGAAGTAACAGGAGAAAAAGAAAATTGGCTGCTTCAAAGTTTTCCAAAAATATGCCAAAAAAGAGTTGCGAGTAAGTAAAACTCGCTATTTCTCAGCATTTTTCAGCGTCTGACATTCCTATTCGCTTAGCGTCATTTTTGCAAGAGCTCCTTCACGACCACTGTACATTTTTATAGGAATTTTTTCGAAGCTGCTTTGAGAATTTCGAACGGCTTATTTGTTGCTCCATTGATGGGCATCAATCAGTTTGTCGATTTAAGGAGCAAAAGAAAGCACAAAACGCATTTTTTGAATCGTAAAAGTCTTCTTTCTTGCTAAGGGAAGATGCATGTGTTGCTCATATTTGGCGAAAACGTTTTCGTCAAAGTAAAGAAGAGCACAGAAACACAAACAACAGTTCACGCGCATGCGCGATTATTTGTGTCCATGTCCTCGTTCGGTTTGCGCCGCAAAAGTATTCCTCAGTTATGACTCGATACCAACTATCTCGAACCAAGATTATCCACAGTTGATAATGCGGCTACCACTCTCTCCTAAGGTCTTCGTTGTTGCTGATTCCGCTGGTACAAGCTAGATGGCACCTTTTCCAGCCTCTCGGATGTTAGGTTGGGTAGGGGCGGTTGAAAAGTATTTGTATGAAGACCAGCACCTGCCACGGTGGCCTAGTAGTTGGTTAAATACCACCAGATCGTGAAAATTTCCGGAGTCCTCCACTACGGCGCCCCTCATAATCATATCATGATTTTGGCACGTTATACCGCAGCAAATAATTGGCCGGCATTCCCGCACGAGTTGTTTCACTGTGCAGATCAAGAAAGGGAGAGAGAAAAAGGGAAAATAACCAGATCGGAAGTTTCTTCCTTGCTATTCTACAATGAAGAAAAGGTGAGGAACAAAAGAACATGGGAAGGACAGAAGATAATAAAAAAAAACACGGTTGATTCCTCCGTCATAGGAATCGGAATAACACGAAAGTAAAACGTGCCCTTATAGAAGTAACTGAATGTTTACTGTGCATTGATATAAGAGAGTTTGCACAATGTATATTGATGTCTGGCAGCTATAGCACTGTTTAACGTGGATGCACCCACTTCGATGATTGATGATACATCTCTATCCCGACGACTAACGTCCATGTTAAATGATTAAACAAACCCTTGTGGTAGCTGTAGTAATTAACGGTGAAAGCGTAATCAGAGAACCAGGTGTGATAGCCAGAAAAGCGTCGCATATTAGACGCAGAACTTGGTCGCCATCCTGCGGCATGTTAAAATGTGATTGAACACCACGGCCGCACTAGAGGGAAACGCAAAGCGCGTCATGCCACCTCGGTAGCCTGGCCGCAGTTTTTCTCGCAGCGAGCGCGTATGCGGGGAACGCGGTGTTACAGCCAGGTGAGGCAGGCGCGCGTTGCAGAGCTATTTTTGGTTTGATTAGCGTGATGCTATGAGTGAGGCCGACGCTTTTACGACGCTTGGGTTAAGGTCGCCACCTCGCGGTGTGTTAACGCATTGACAAAATTGCATTTGTATTGAAAACGCGCCGAATGGGACGAACGTGTAACGCCTTGCAGGCACTAATCGCGGAGGCCACAGTAATGATGAATTCCTTTACTTTGCCGCTTCCAAAGGGCAACCGCCAACGCTGACCGGGAGAGTGGTAGATATAAAAGGCGCGTTTATAAAGCCTCTAGTCGGTGACCGTGGCGCAGTAGATAGCACGCCCGGCATCTGTTGTTGCGGACCGAGCGGTCGTGGGTTCGAGGCCCGTGGACGGAACTTTCTTTCTTTGCCATCTGATCGTGTACATTTTTTCGACGTCATTTCCGTGACGGAAATATGTCATTAAAGTCTTGGTGGAACCCGGCATAAAAAACACTTTCGTGTTAAAATTCGGCAGATCCTCCGCGTTGTAGGAATCGGTTTCATGCAAAGCAGCCAGCGAGTACTTCTATGCTGTTTATGGCTTTGAGCTAAGCTTTGCGAGGTGGATCAACACGTTTTTGTACGTGTTGTGGCTGTGTGCACATCGTGATTTTACCAGGTACGTCGACAACGCTGGCGTTTAAAGGGTAACTTACGGTGCGACGTAACGTCAGCCCTCACGTTAGAGTACATGCGTCAGTATTATCCAAACTAAGTGCACATTATGGTGCAATCATGCGAATATCATACGTAACTTTCATGTTATGCATTCCTCCGGGGTCGATCAATATAGCTCGTTGAATCATAGGAATACAAATGTAATGTTTGTTAGACTGCTATAAAAGCGGAACCACCACAGGAAAAGCAGACGTTAACCTGATATGGCGCTTGTATCGTAGGAGCACATATGTAGACTTTATTGTTATCTTATAAAATTAGATAGCCAGCAGCACAATCACAACTGACGTTGCACCGACACTACGCCTGTTTTTCCAAACCAGCTTATAGGCCTGGCGTGGCTCTGTGGTACCATACCTGATTGTCACGCAGAATGCTTGGGCTCGATTCCTGCTGGGATCCTAATTTTTATTCGTTGCATTCCTCGGGGTCAAAGCTGCCGATGTCGGTTTTTATTAACAGTCTCGCATTTAAATTACCAATGTCTGTTCTCGTCGTTTCTGGGTAGATATAAACTGCCAATCACCCGTGGCGCATACCAGTACACCGCGGCCCGTGGTAAACGGGTATGTGCCATACGTGTCTGGAGGGAAGGGTTTGACGACGTACGCGACAGGATGTTCACGTTATTCATGTCGTGACCCGACAGTCATATTCGTCAAATCCTCGTACCCTCCCGTGCCAATTTTGGTCAACACCAAGTTAGGAGACGATGATGAGAGCACCCAGACGTAGGCAGGTAGATAGATACGTAGATAGAAATGCTCAAACTTCCAAAGGTTCGCTAAAAAATGCTTCGCATTTAATAATCACGTGATAAGGAAAACGGGAATTCGAAATGCGTTTTAAAAGTATACCATATAACAGGAAAGCCTTCTTTTGCTGAGGTATTATTTTTAGATCAATCAATGAATAGATCGATCGATCAATCAATCAATCTCCCGGTGAGCAAATTAAGCGAGAAGGAAGACAAATGTATAAAGCTTCGTATGAGTGTCGTAAAATTAACAAGGGCCAGCTAATTCGTTACCTTAGGAAGTACAACCAGCTTCACTTAATTTGCTTTTCCAGTTACTTTGTTTCATCAGTGTTTAGTGCGCAGCGCTTCACAGTGACGTAATCAACGACATAGTTCTGTCGAAACTATGTGCTGTGAATAAAATGCAGATATCACGTTTTTCCTCGTCATTGAGAAAAGCGAAACGCATGACACGAATCTTAAACAGGCGTTTCGTAGACTTATCTTGCGCTATCTGGACATTTTTCAAGAAGGTATAAAGCGCTCTCGCTTAAGTATACGGCTTTGTGAAGGAAGCTTCTCTGGCCGGATGAAGTATTAAGTTTTAGCCTTAGACACATCCTCACAAGTGGTTTCGCAGGACTTTCGTGCATCGCCTGAAGAAACGCAACGTTTCTTCATATTGAGAGCTCACGTGAGCGATAGTTACATCCCACGTATTACTTCAATTTTATACATTTGAAACATTCTCCCTTCCTAAGCACGGACGCAAACCAAATCGCAAAAACGGGCACACAAAGACAGCAATTTCGTTTTACTAGCATGCGCCGCTAGCATGCTAAGGACCGTTCTCAGGGCTCTTCCAATTCAGGCGAAGAGACCCATTTGAGACGCTGGCGAGCGCAGTCGAGGCCTTAAAGCTGTTATTTAAGGCAAGAAAAAGAGAAGTGCTAAAAGTTTGATCATGCTCCAGCGTCGAAAACACATCCGTTTCGAAGAGCTCGTATAGGGAGAGAGTGGTAGTCATTTAACTGCTCGGTCATTGTTGCTGCTGTCTCTTTGTCCAGTAACCGCGTACTTGCAAACTGCCGAGGACATCGTTCGGGAGACACATTGAGCGCACCACCCACTTGATGTTCCCGCTATATAGGGCCCAGACGCACGCTGCGCCATTGTCGTGAACTCCTTCGCGTCGGTCTCATGCGGACTCACGTACCAGCGGGAGGTGCGTTAAACGCGTTAAGATTCAATTTGCCTAAAAGGCTTCCTGATCTCGGTAACATCGCTGCGGCCTAAATACATCAAACTCCTCCTCCTCGCCCCTTGGCGCTACCATTGTCCTCACTTCCTTTAATTTCGTGGGGTTGTCTACTTTTACTTTGTTTCTTTCTTTATTATGCGAGTCCTTCCTTTTCTTGATTTGTTCCGATCCTTTTTTTGCTTCCGAACACTGAACGAGGCGAAGCGCTATTTTGCACCGACTGACTTTTACAGCGTGCTTACCTTCCAGCTGCTATTTTGGGGATCACGTGGTTCAGTTTCGGTGCGCGAAATTTGCTGTACTTGTCTCTCGGTCTCTCTCTCTCTCTCTTTCTTCAGCTTGAACGACTCCTAAAGAAGCCACGGAGCAGCTTCGTTACGCCCACTGTGTCCTTGCTGTATTTCCGACGGCGTGCCTTTTCGCCGTTTCCTTCTCAATACACTTTCACTGGTTCTTTCCATTCTCCCAGCTTTTTTTTCTTTTTTTTTACTCGCTGTTGATTCTCTTGTTGTGTAGCTTGAGGCTTCCTAGCTCGCCTGTTCTGCGGTTTTCTCGGCGACCTCATGCCACAGGCAGCGCTTTGTAAAATAGATGAACACGACCGCAGTAAATTCGAGGAGGCGCTTCTAGCGGACTCCGCAAGCACAGCGCGCTGGGCGTCAGAAAAGCTGACGGTACAGTAGCAGCAACAAGAAGAAATCCTGGAGCTGGCAGTACGGCAAAAGCCTCGCGCTTTGTGCCGTATAAGGACCGCGAGAAACAAATATAAAAGGCGATAAAAGAAGTATAGATGGGAGACGGGAACGTGAGGCAGTTCGAAAGAAGTAGAGCAGCTGAATGTGGAAAGCTTCTCTCGTCCGACGCCTCCATCCCATTATTTAGTTGGCGGCGAACTCTCCCGACTGGCCGTTCTGATGTGGAAGTAAAGCGAACTGTATGGGCAACCGACGGGTGCAGGGTGTATCGGCGAGGCATAAATTTACAGGCAGGCCGCCATTATTTAGAATATTGCTCAGTCATCCTTTTATAAATATCAAAGATGTTTACTCTGCTAACGTTTAGATTCATAGCAATGAGGAGGAGGGAGGAGGAAGTGGAAGGAAAGGCAGGCAAGTCAACCAGACGCGCGTCCCGTTTGCTACCTACGCAGGGGGAAGGAAATTAAGGAATGCAAAGATAGAAAGAAGTCAGCACACAAAAATTCGCCTGAGCTAACACAACACTGATACGAACGTGCATGGAACGCAGCAATGATATGTAATGAAATGAAAAAGGTCACCAAGTTGCTTGCTGCAAAACCTCAGAGAGAGAGGGACAGAGATACAGAGAGAGAGAGAGAGAGAGAGATTGAAATAAAGCGATCGAGAGACGGGGAAAGGTAAGTAGATTCGCCGGTAGGGAAGCTTGTGATTTGATACTCTACGATAACGGAACGTTGATGGCGGATGGCGGAGAAACGATGTGTTGAGATATAGGAGGAGTGTGGTTCAGACTAGAGACGCTGATGCTTATTTTTAATAACTTCTGCGAGCTAAGAAGCAATTTCTAGGTGTATTAGGGGCGACACAAATGGAAACGGACGATATACTTTGAGAAAAAATGAAACGCTGCGAATGGTCGGAATGAGGCACAGATTACATAAGCTGTAACTACCTACGAAACCTAACGTACTTCAAAAACTGCGCCTTAAAAAACAGGAACGTAGAATATTTAAGGAGTAACGCCATCAACATCCGCGTCATTGCATGCACATACCTTTTTGAAACGTTACAAATTGTATCATTACATGTCCTAGTTAACGCCCTACCACGGCCGCTACATAAAAAAAAAAAACACCTGTTTTTTTTATGTAGCGGCCGTGGCCCTACTTTTCGTTTCTATATATTTATTGTCATCCAAAAGCATCGGGACAAAAATGAGATTGCTGTAATTCGCTTTTCTACGGGATCGAATATTGCGCAAACTAAAGAAGAATAATAAGAAAGAGAAAAGAAGTTTACTCATCTAGATAAAGCCAGGAACAGGACGGCGGTTAGAAAAAGAAAGATGAATCGAATGCCTCCGAGGAGATTTTTGTCTAAACCAGCTCGATGGGAGCCAGCTTTGTCCCAGAGCAGCGGATGACGCGTAATCAACATCGGCAGAGCGTTGGAGCGGAACGCGGAGCCGAGGCGGTGCGAGCGTTGCCGCCGCGACAATCTTCGTCCTTTTGTGAAATCTGCGCCTATTTTTGACGCGCCCCCACGGTGTCCCGACCGTCGGTGACGGCTTCAGGCCACCCCATTTTCGCGCCCCTTACTTTACTCGTGCGCAAGAAACAAGGAAGGAAGTCAAATGGGACGTGACGTCAAAGAAGAAGAAGAAAAAAAAGAAAGTGTTCCCTTTAATGTGAACAACGGTGATTGCTTCTTGGTTCCTTCTTTTCACCCCATCTACACTTTTTTTGTCCTTCTTCCTGCCGCTGTGTGTGTCTTCACGTCAATATACCGCATCGTTCGGGATGCAAGACACGACCGAAGCAAACTATTCATTTAACAAATATCTGATGTATCTGGGCTTCAAGGAACAATATGCGAACAGATGATTCATTTAAAGCCTCTGAATATAATTACAATATCTTCAACTGACCTACTGTGTTTTTCTTTAAGAGGGTGTATAAAACATTTGTTCTTAAGACACGATATGATAGACAACTTTATTCAGGTCCTGAGAAGCTAGGCAGGCGATTTACTAGGCAGGTCCTTACCCAGCCGTTGGCTAGTCTCATGTCGCAACAGCGAGGCCGTGGCTCTCCGCTCGTTCACGGCCCTTCTGGACAGCCAGGAGCTTGACGTCTTGTCTGGGGTCTGTGGTGGGCGTCGTGCAGTCGTCTTCTAAAAAGAATTGTTTCAACTCGAATACGCATAACACATATAAAAACCTCACCATATTTACCTCAGCAACGCATTATATTCCATGGAATCCTGCCGTAAGGTATATACAATGATTCGTCGTACTAATATGATGTCAGCGGTTCGTCATTAATAGTAGACTCGAGTCTGAACACGTTAGTGCATCATGGTCGTATCAGTTCAGTTGCATTATACCACCTTCACACATATCTCTGCGTAGGCCATCCACTAAATATAGGCGACGCAAATGCACGTACTGTCTCCTTCGCTTCATCATTTTGTCATCTCACACCTGAAAAATGAAAAGCCCCCTCCCCCCCCCCCCCCCCACCACATCGCTGCCATCACCAACTCATCTGCCTTCATGGAGGAAATAACGAGTTTTCTGTAAGAAATGTCACAGTTTTGCCGCAAGGTCGAAGCAATGCATACGATACCAACAAATTGGAATGTCACACGAAGAACGAGAAGCATCTCAATACTTGCAGCGCGCCGCTGAAGCACAAAGGAGGACGCCCGAAAAGAACGCAGAGGTACACACAGGACAAGCGTGACCTAACAACTGTCACAGTTGTTACGTCTTTGTGTTTGAGCAACGGGCTGCAAGTGTCGACAATGAATAGTGGAGCTCCTAGATATTTCTCTTCTTTTAAAATGCGGCTCGTGGAGTCATCCCTCTGCGTCTCCTGCCACACGGGGGCGCCTGACGCGAGGTGTGCCCTGTGTTTTTTTTTTTTCGTTCCACATCACGAGTGGGTACAGAAAGGGGCCACTTTGTCGCGCGCATCTCAGGGGCACTTTTCAAATTGAAAGAAAATGCAGCAGCGTTGCGTGACAGAAAACACGCTCAAGCTCCTCCTAGATCTGCGTACCACCCGCGGTAAATGGTATATATAAATAGCTCGCCCTTATTTCCCCGGCGCATGCACGGATGCCGCGTGGTTGAGTTGTCTAACGCAGTGCGGTGGGGAGCGAGGGGTCACTGGTTCGAATCGTGGTCGGGTGCTTCGGAATTTTTTCTTCTGCTGTATTTTTCCTTGTACCTTTTTATATATACACAAAAACATACATATCCGGGACATGACGGCGACGGCAAAAATGCACGGAGAGTGTCCATATAATTGCTATCGCAATAATAATGTCGTGGGCAACTTTCTGCTACATTTTAGTGCACTCACCCCTTATGCAATAAAGAAGGAGTCTTTATGGCAGTAAAAATGAAAAAGAATGCATCCTTGTTGCTCTTGCAGCCATTGTCTGCAACTGGATATGTTGATGTTCGGTGATAATAATTTTAGCCAAAATGAATTTTCGTATTTTGTCGCGTGCTGGCAGCAGTGGGTAATACTAGCTAGTGCTGGTATGATAGTTGTATAAGCAATATTGGATAATTGTAGCTAACTTTGGCTACTTGCTGTTATAACAGCAACGTTAGTTTCGTTCAATATCCATGCAGCGATTGTGTGCATCAATCTTTTTCCAGGTTACCTGAGTATGTAAGATTCGATCGTAATTCTCATCCTCCTACCTCTCATTAACATGCCGTTACCATGCGAGCCTTTTGAAATTGCTGCAACCTCAATGTAATATTTTTAATTCATGCGCGGCGACTTTGTCTGGTGTCTCGACTTCTTGAGGCTTTTTATGACTTTCAAGTATTTTTGGGGGGGGGAGGGGGGGGGGGGTCGAACCTCAGCTTCATCGTTTTCATTGCTTGCATTTATTTTCTTCATTTTTAAATGTTTATCACCTGTCTTTCTTTTGACTTCCGTCTATCACTTTCTCTTCTACGCAACGAGCAAAGAAGCCACTCGCCCGCCCGTAACAGCCAGGGGATTGGGGAGAACTGTCCCGGGGCTTTATAGCTGTTAGCCTCGCAAACAAAGAGCCGCGAATGAGAAGGCCATGAAGGCGGTGAAAGCGAAGGAAGAGGCCCACAATATGGAGGCAGGCGCACTATACGGCGATAAATAAATAAGTAACGCGCAATAAAGCAACAGGAGGAAAAGGCATCCGGTGCCTGTTTCAGGCAGTTAGTAAAGAGCTGGGATGGGAGCCGGGGATGTGGAAGGGTAGGCGTTGAGAAGTCGCGCCGAAAACGTTAATGTCACCACCACGGGCCCCTACGCGAAATGAGCATGCCTTTCTCACGTCCTCGCGAGGCAGCACTCGGCGGCAAAAAGCGGTGAGCAGTGGGGTTTATACGCCGAGTCGGACCCGTCCCCTGGCGACAAGCGAGGCAGGAGCTCGTGCACAGAAGCTCGCTGCGAAAAAGTCCTAAGCAAAAAGAAAAGTGGTACTCATAAAAGCTCAAGAAACTGTTTCGCTCGCAAACAAAAGAATATGCAAGTACAGGGGGAGATAGGAAATGTTTTGCAAGGGCGAACAAAAGCGTCTCAAGCGTTTCCTGTGCGCCAAGAGCAGCAGAACGACTGCGACGCCTTTTGTAAACTACACCCCGGGTAACTTTCAGAGGCTTAGAAAACATAACAAAAAAAAAAGGACGCAATGCAAGCAAGTGGGCTGCGCGTCTCGGCGATTCATGCATTATGAAACGGAGGCTAATTGCGAGATAGGAACCTGGGAGGTTTTTACGGCGCTCGTATTAAACAAAAAAAATACAAATATTTTTTTTTTTACTCGCAAGCATTCAGGAAGTGGTATGAGGAGAGAGTGAAATGGTTGGTATGAAATGTGCCCTTTAGCTAGGAGCCAGGGAAACCCTGGCGTTGAAGCTAAACTAATTCACTTTAACTGTCCGCTTTAGTTCCCCTACACAGCTATTACAATTACTAAAGCACCATATAGTCTGTTGCTTCGCACACCTTTCAGAATGCAATGCCGGTGCATGTCGACCGCGCCAAACTGGCGTCCACCCTAGTAACCTGCCATATAAAACAAAAACAATAGAAATCGATTTGTATGTTTGCCTTGTCTCAGAGGCTCAGTTGCTGCAGCGTTCTACCTGTGAGAACTACGCTGCAGGTCTGAATGCGAGTAAGGAAATCCGCATACTGATTTCACGAAGCGCGCACGCGTTCGTTTACTCTTATACGTAGGCACGAGAAAGAAAACCCGAGATGGCTAACTATCATGGAAACCTTAACTACGGTGCTTTCCAAAGTCGCAGTGTTGCTATTTGACGCTAAACTTCACCGAATTAATTTATCGACATAGGCAGTGTGATTTTTCACATATAACATAGAAACTATCTCTGAGCTTTACACCAACCAACATTTACAAACAATGAAACTCATGTCTGTCGAGTAGATTCAAAGCAAGCCATACTGCCCCTGCTGTTTAATGATCGCAAAAAAATAAATAAAGCACTGTTTTTCTACGATAGAGGATTTCTTTACTGTTTCTTCAGTGCATTATTTCTCTACGTGATCACTGGTGCGCAAGTTCACGTCTGCCTGACCCACCAGTTTATTACAAAACGCTAGCGCCTCGTTAACCTCGGCAAACTACGTATACGAAGAACATGCCTAACTTCGCTTTTCCGTCGTACAGTTTCCAAACGGTTACTTGCCACAGACGCAGCTATAGACAAACTAGATAACCTTTTTCATTCCTGCGATAAAGCATGCGAGTTGACCGAGATCCGAAATAGTTGTCACCATAGAGTTCATCTGCAGTACGGCTTTCCCCTCGTGCATTCACGAAGTGCGGTGAAATGAAAACATTCGCTGTAATGAATGTACACGGGCAGTGTTTGTAGTTTGTGACATTAAACGATCACGTGTTCATAGACAAGCACAGTGCATCAGAACGCTATGCTGACTGCATATAAAGTACGGAATGTGTAAAGTATCTATATTTTTTTCAACCATCAGTCACTGACGGTTTTGGCACGTTACGGAAAATGCAAATCACCCTGGCCAACATCTCGTACACATATTAACCTAACATTGCTAACTTCGGTGCAGTCGTAAAGGAAAAGAAGGCGGATGAAATGATTATAGCCAGAAACCAAGACGAAGTCAAGTATAACAGTAAAACACCCTGGCCAGACGTTCTGGGCGTAAAATCTCAAATTTTCACGCCTTAAAAGTCACGATTTCCCGTGGACGCAGGTGCCATGAACGAATGCGCGTAGCTTGGGCCCGTCGCTATGCCGAGTAGTACCACTGCTATATAAAATTATTTAAGAAATTTTCCTTCTTGAATTCACGAAGGTCATTCAGACGTAAAACCAACGCTTACATGGTAGTTTGCCATTGTTTTAGTTAGGGAGAGAGAAAATTAAGAACATTTTCTTTTTCAATGAAAGCAGAAGTGCTCTTATATTCCATAACGGCCACTGCACAGGCGTGCCAGATTTAATCAGCCAAGTTTTCGCTCCTTTAGTGAGAAAAAGATGGGAGCGGCTAATTAATTCGCTGAATCTTTTAACATATTATTTCGGACAGCGTTATGAGCTGGGCGTTTCGCTTCAATTATAAAAGCATCAGCCCCAGTTTCACTCATGCAAGACGTACCAAAAAAAGGTGGAGAAGAGCAATTAAGAAACAGTAGGGGGAATTTGAACGAGCCTTGCATAATTTAGCGGTCCCTCTGCTAGCTTCACTGGCCATGTTTTAGGGAGACGAAATGAGCGGCAAAACTTTGTCAAAGGGAGACGGGAACGACAAATGAACACGTCAAAAGAATGTGCGCACTCTGGGCGGAATTTCAGGTATGAATTACGAAGGAAGAGGATTATTTTCCGAAGCGCTGAACAATTATTCTTCCCCTCCCCATCATCCGACGCGTATGACTTTGGAGACTCGAAAAAAAAAGTTGATTAGGTTTTCGGTAGAATTCTACGTGAGACCATTGCCGTAAGGTAATTAACCTTCAGTCAAAGTCATTTGAGAATGATGCACGGGAATTAGGTGGAGGTAAGCATCCCCTTTCTTTTAATACGGTTACATTTCTTTCTTAGCTTACAATGCCCAAATGACGCAACACGTCACGTTTATTCGAAGCCTTTTGTAAAAAAAGTAACAATAAAAGAAAAGCCGACGAAATGAAAATAGGTCGTTCGAAGGAAATAACCAGTGCTAAATTTAAGCGCGAACGGATAGCTGGCGTATTAAATCGGTCAGGGAAGTGGTTATAAATAAAAACAACTGTACAATTGGGCCAATAAGCTTCTCGCATGCTTCCTTTTATGGCGAACTTCTATATATTCGCGGGCTCAGCATTCTACAAACTTTATAGGAAGGACGCGACAATTCCAGCGTTTCGACGATGACGTAGTTCGGGCCTTACGGACTGCGGTGATCAATTATCCGCCTCATTAGCGCTGAACGAGGAAGTGTGGTTAAAAAAGTGAACGGCAATGCGGTGATGTCGAAACGACGGTAGGCGGTGTGCGGATTGTTTGGACGGTAAAGGTTGACGTTGTAGAGTTGAGTTAAGAGGGTGTTGAGGCGAGCTCGTTGGTACGGATCCATTAGAATGCAGCGCTTAATGAACACAAACACTTAGAACGAAAATGTAGAGTTGTAGTGAGGTAAGAAAGAGCCACGGCTTACGTGCTAATAAATGCTCCCATGATACGCCTGCACGTGGCGAAACAGTGCTGGTAGCAGGAACGAGCTTCAAGGATTATGGTATATATATATATATATATATATATATATATTTAGCCTACTGCTACTCTCATTCGAGAGAGTGGCCGTTGGGCAGTACAATGATTTCCAGTACAATCAATAAAAAGAAAAAAAATTGTGAGAAAGAGGGGAATAAAATCAAAGCAAAACAAGTCAGATAAACAAACACTAACATTTGTAGCGTAATTACAGCATATGTGGGTTACAGAGAGAAAAAAAAAGGCGTCATTCCATTGGGAACAAGGGATCCTTACGGATCCCGAAACGTCAATTTCTTTAGTTTTGACGTTGGTCAGTGGCCTCTTTTTTCAACAATATTATTATATTGTCATTATTGTTAAACTTACCAGCAAGTTTGTTTTTTTAAGTAAGAGTTTACGGTAGTTTGGGCCTAGTACATTCTTTATACTCATCGTATTTGTATTTGCAACTTTGCTTGGAGCGTGCGAACTTCATAGCAGAAAACAGCGCAATACAACGAAGACAAGAAGGACCAAACAGGAGTAGCGCTGGTCTTTCTTCTTTTTATTGTATTGCGCTGCTGTCTACATTGCTTGAAGGGCCCTGCGGCTCCTCCAAATAAATACGCCTATGCAAATGGTGTAAGCACAATTTTTTTTTTGAAAAATTGTGGGTGATTTTAACGTAAACTATTTCCCATTGTTTCCTTCCGCATCGGTCGTTAGCTATTTATGATTGGTCGAAATTTTCTGGGTCATGCACACAGCACCTGCTCGTAACTCGATGCAACAAATGGCGCCAAAATGATCCATTGCGTAATTACCACTCATGCACGACTACATAAAAAATAAAAGTATAAACTATTTTCAATACGGCATATTTCTGAACATTGGTTTTTCGCCATTAGTCAACATTTTTTGGTTTTCCTTAAAATCACGTGCTTGTTACGCGATGTCACAAATCTGCGAAATCTCGCGGTGTTAAAATGACGTGTGCACATTAAAGAGCGCATTATTATGCTGTACAATACCTAAACGTTTTTTTTTTATTGCGATAGCAATTATATAGACAGTCTCGGCTGACTTTTGCCGTCGCCGTCACCACCGTCATGCACCGTATATGTATAAGTATGTATATATATATATAAACGCCCCAAATAAAAAAAAATCAGAAAAATGCTTCTGAAGCGCGAAATCGAACCAGGGACCTCTTGCTCCGCAGCGAGTGGTGCTAACCACTACGCCACGAAACGCAGATCCTCCACGCATAGAGTTTCCTAAAATAAGCTAGAGGGAACTCTGGCGCTGCGATCGTTCAGCCACCATAATAATAATATCTGGGGTTTAACGTCCCAAAACCACGATATGATTATGAGAGACGCCGTAGTGGAGGGCTCCGGAAATTTCGACCAACTGGGGTTCTTTAACGTGCACCTAAATCTAAGTACACGGGCCTCAGACATTTTCGCCTCCATCGAAAATGCAGCCGCCGCGGCCGGGATTCGATCCCGCGACCTTCGGGTCAGCAGTCGAGCGCCATAACCACTAGACCACCGTGGCGGGGCGTTCAGCCACCATGGGAATAATGGGTAGTACACGGATTTGCCTAGTCTTCGTGCTTGTGTGCTTCGAACGCACTTTTGGCTTTGTTTATTGCTATGTTTTGGTTTTCTTTCGGATAAAATAATGGATTGTTGTGAACTTCGTGATCAGATTTGAATCGGTCAGCCTAAAGAAGTTAAAGTGGTGAAGTGAAACTGCTGATTTTTGCTGAACTTCGTTTTGCGACAAAGCGGATGCAGGCGACGCGGAGCCAAACGGAGCCGAAAGAACGAAGTTTAGACAAATCCGTGTACTACCCATGATTCCCATGCTGGCTGAAGCGCGATGCATTCCAGCTCCCATAGACACTAGCGCCTGAGTCCCCTCTAGTAAGTATTGTACGAAACTCTATGCCTCCACGTAGGTAACGGCGAGCGTTATATACACACCCTTTACCGCTGAACGGACTCAGAGACGGCAGCCGCTTGCAAGCGTTTCCTCATTACCAGCGAGATGGCGCTAGGAGCGCGACGGGAGCATTTAAAAGTCGTCGGCGAGCTCGCTCGCTTCTTCCTATATTAAAGACGATAGTCTTTCTTGGGGAACTTAAACGCAGAAATTTTGGTCTGTCTTTCTGTTTGTCGGCACGTCCCTCAATTCAGCCACCCGGCCAAAGTTGAACCACTTGCCCACGAGCCAGCCATCTTGAACGGCTGACTAGGTTCATACTTGTGTACATTGTTGATCAAAAAGCAAACATTACGCATATCTGAGGCGCAACATCACTAGGTAAGTATTAGGTGGTGTGTTCCTTTAATAGAAAATACATAGATACGTTAATCTAGAGACCCTAGTTTCTTAAGCTGCGCTGAAACTTGCCTTCCTCCGTGCCCTCTGCACGAGCTCATTGTTGTGTTTCGGTTTCGGTTCAGTATTGCACTCTACGAATGCCATGGTGCGCCGCTCCGCAATTCCTGTTTTACCCATGCGACGTGTAAATAAAAGTGTTTGTGGAGAGTACTCGTTCAATGCGGACGTTTCTTCTGCTTCGGCGCTTCGCGCCAAACCGCGTGTTCGGGCTGCCTGGCGTCCCCGCCGGTCGCGTTGGTCACCGCCGGTCTTCGCCTGCTTCTGTGCCTGGACTACCAGCCCGCAACACAGCACTCATGTTTCCCGACCTATTGCCAGATGGCGTCCATATCTCACGCAGCGCCTCTTCTATCGTCTTTAGACGACTTTTGCAGCGAAGCACGCAGATACGCGGCCAATTTTTTACGCAGGGAGAACCTTGCCCTTCCGCTGTCTGCTCGCGCGGTTTTCTCGTGGTGAGGGGAAGAGGGATGTTTCAAGCTTTCACCGTGATGTCCGCGCTCATGTTACGGAGCGTACGAAAGTGACTCGAGCTCAAGGGACGCCGCTAAACAAACAAACAGACGATGAGCGCGAACTATCAAGTGTCGCAGCTCGACACTTGAAGCACGCTTGTTTCCTTCGCTGCTTCGACCGCCTTTGCAACAGGAGCGCTGTTCAAACTGAGAGTATCAATTGGCGAGCCTCACTTCGTATAGCATTAGTTCCTTGCCATCTCATTCGTTGCTTCGCCCTTGCGGCGAAACTGACTTTTTTGGAATAGCCGTACAGTCTCATTCTGAATATAATTCAAGAAGGCTACGTGAAGAGCGCGGGAGAGACACAAGTACAAGGAACCGACGAAGACGAAGGCTGCCCGCCTGTCACATTGGCCGCTCCTACTTATACCAGCTGCCCCGCCACGGTGGTCTAGTGGATATGGCGCTTGAATGCTGACCCGAAGGTCGCGGTATCGAATCCCGGCCGCGGCGGCTGCATTTTCGATAGTGGCGAAAATGTTCGAGGCCCGTGCACTTAGATTTAGGTGCACGTTAAAGAACCCCAGGTGGTCGAAATTTTCGGAGCCCTCCACTACGGCGTCTCTCATAATCATATTGTGGGTTTGGGACGTTAAACCACAGATATCGTTATTATTACTTATACCAGCTGGCGAGATGGACTAATATGAGTATAATAAATATTTTCAGTTGTAGTATAACAATGTTGAGCTGTTTGTGCGCGTATACAACTCTGCGAACTCATCCTTGCTGAGAGGGAGAGAGGGAGGGAAGGCGAGAAATAAACAGCGCTGCACGTGTGTGCTTCTTTGCTGTCCGAGTTGTATTTTGCCCTGTACAAGTCAATTCAAGCTGAATCAAGATCAACTAGCTCGGCTGCGAATTCACTCTCCTTAGTCCAGAAAACCGTGGATCTTGGCCATTTCCCTGCTCCGGCAGATCAAGTTACGGCACAAGCTCGAAAGCTGGACTTACAAATGTACTCGAGTCCACTGCCTTATTCCTCGCCTTGTTCCAAGACACTGCGATCGCTGTGAGCTACCGTATGATAAGCAAAGCCAACAAAAGGTTAATCGGAAACTCAAGTGGAAACATCCTTTAGATCCCCCACAGCGGCCCAACTAAAACACTCAACAGTTCTGCACACTCATCGACTCATAGCCAATTGGTTATAGATCAGCCGTGATGCTATTCTTTTCCGAATAAAGAATATGAATTTCCTGAATAATGAAGAGCGTTTGATCGGTCTATAAAACATTTGCTGGTTCCTGCCCGTATTTGCGTCGTAGATTATGTAAATTTCAGGCCAGGCAGAGCAGAATAAAATCATGACAGAGTGCTCTGACTTCAAGATCCCCTACTCAGCGGTAGCCTCCTCTGCAATGCTGTAGCTCAAAGGGTGAAAATATTGCATAGGTGGATTGCACCACAGCTAGCCTACAGTGCGTGGTCGTGAAACATGGGCGACAACTTCCACGGCAGAAGCGCAGGACAAATTTCCTTATATAATCAAGTGAGTGCTGTGTAGAAGTAAAACGCCACCTCAGCTGACGGTTTCCCAGTGTGCAGCCGACAGTGACCACTGTCGAAAGAGTGGGGGGGGGGGGGGGGCTAAAAGGCTCATCCCCCTAACTTTTCTTAGTGGGGGGGGGGGGGCTAGCGACCCCTTGCCCCTCGGCAAGGGGTCGCTCAGGCCATCTCCCTTACCATTGGAAGCGCCTTCTCGCACATCACGCCGCTTGCATAATCAATATAACATTAAACGGATAAGTGGACGAACTAATGCTTTCAATTCATCAGCACTTCCCCGAGCCATTGTTTTATGGAATGATCTTCCCGACAATATTGCATCTATCAGTAACCATCAAGCATTTCTTGATCAATTGCATAAGCATTTCTTGAAATAGCGCCATGTCATCACCATTACTTCTTATTTTTTTTTAATAATTCGCGAAGTCTTCCTGCATTCTTTCTTTTGCGAGTGTGTGTGATTGGCGATATTTTTTTTTCATGAAATAAGAAATGCTGTTCCTCTGTGTGAAAATGCTTTGCACTGTATACATACATATATATGTGTATATATATATATTTGTTTTTTTTCTGTACTGTTGTTTTCTGTTTTTTGCCGTGTGTAAAAAGAGGAGAATGAGGAAAAATAAATGTTCTCTAACTGCACTGTACCCTATTTCTTTCTATTTTTTCTCTTGTTATTTCTTTCCCTGTATTTGTTGATGTATTTTTCTGTGACATTTTACCTTGTACTTGCTCCCCTTACTCAATGCCCTATTGGGCCCTGTAAGGTATCATGAATAAATAAATAAATATACGCCTATGGGTATCAAGCCTTCCAGGTCGTTACTTGGTCAGCATCAGTCAGTAAAACATGGCGTCTTCCCACGATTTCAAGTTCGAGTACCGGAGCGTTATCAAATTTTTGTGAAAAAAGGGAAGTTCCGCCAAATGCACAGTAGGATGGTAATATAATAATATCTGGGGTTTAACGTCCCAAAACCACGATATGATTATGAGGGACACCGTGGTGGAGGGCTCCGGAAATTTCGACCACCTGGGGTTCTTTAACGTGCACCTGAATCTAAGTACACGGGCCTCAAACATTTTCGCCTCCATCGAAAATGCAGCCGTCGCAGCCGGGATTCGATCCCGCGACCTTCGGGTGAGCAGCAGAGCGCCATAACCACTAGACTACCGTGGCGGGGCACAGTAGGGCGATGAATGTGTATATGAATGTCGTTCATATGCTGCAGTGACGCAGTAGTTCAATGAGTTTAAAGGGACACTAAAGAGAAACAATGAATCGGTTTAGATCGATAAATTGTGCTCTGTCGTTAATTTCTCCATCATACGTTTATTACTAGAGAAAAAAATCAAGTTCAAAGCTTAATTTTTAAATTTCGCGCCGAAATCTCCCTGCGTGACGTCACGGATTTCAAAGTTTATTTATCGTATTTTGGCGCCATTGGCTCAACAAAATTATCCCAAACTTGGTAATCTAAGTCTATGACCCCCTCAGAGGACAATGTACTTCATCTTTACCGATTAGTAAAAACGTTATCCCTAGTAGGCGCCGTCAAAACGTGTGACGTCATGACGAATGGTGCGGAAACTGCAAGACGGCGTCGCCACCCACGTTTTGTTTTCGCGTGTTTTCTCGCTTACTAAGCGTGTTCTCGCAGCAAGCGTGGTGTTTTTGGTATCGTGAAAGAGTACTTTACTAATATGAGAAAAATCGTTTTGTTCTTTAGTGTCCCTTTAATGATGGCCGTGTGCGCGTGGAAGACGACCTGAGGTCAGGGCGGCCGACCACTTCAACCAAGTTAGGCCATTCAGCCTTAGTAGAGAGCCTTATGAATAATCGCCGAATCAAGGTGTTCGAAGGTGCCATAGAATTGAACAATTCTTACGGCAGTGCATTCACAATCATGTACGGTGTTACGGGGTGTTATGGGTATGTGGATGGTCTTGCCGCGATGGGTGCAACAGAACCTCTCATCGAAAGATCGACGCCATCGCGTGCATTCATCAAGGGAATTTTTGCATCTCCATTAAAGCGACTCAGAAGACTTTCTCTCTCCTCTTGTGACTGAGGATGAGACGCGGCTGTATCAGCGGGACCCAAACACAAAACAGCAATTTATGCAGTGTAGGCATTCGAGGCCCGTCTCCCCCAAAAATTCAAGACCCAACGCTCAGGGAGGAAAGCGATGGCGACACTTTTTTGGCACTCAAAAGGCATCCTGCTCATTGAGTATCTTGAAAACAGTATAGGACAGTTACTGCCGAATACTAAACCAAAGTTCTTCGAAAACTTCGTAAAGGCGTCGTGGAAAAACGCCGAGGATTAGCGACAAGAAGTGTCCTCCTCCTTCCCGACAACGCCCCGGTTCACAAGCCACGTGTCGCTGAGGCTACTATTCGAGAGCGCTGTTTCGAAACTGGACTACCCGCCCTACAGTCTGGACCTGGCCCCAAGTGAGTTTTATTCATTTCCAAATTTGAAGAAACGTCAAGGAAACGAGGTTTGATGACTAGAACTCACTTCAAACTGCCGCAGAGAAGTGGCTTGGTAAACAGGAAGAAATAACTTTTTGTTTTCGAGGTATCAAGAACCTTCCAGGAAAATAAGAAGTGTCTTAGCGTGAGGGGAGATTATATTCAAAACTAGATTTTTTTCCCAAAGTGTGGCTGTTTTCGTCGTATCCGAGTTGCAAAAATGTTTTATCGTACATGCTGTGGCGCATAAGGAGCGCGTGCTGAATACGAAATTTGCAATCTATATCCTTGCTGACAAATTGTGTAGCCCGCTAAGAGGAACTGCCTGCTCTCACACGAAGTGCAAGAAACGCAAGAATACACATTTGTTGGTAGAATGTACTTTCAGTTCCCATTGATTTGCGTTTACGTGCGTGAGAGCCACAAATCATGAAAAAAAAAGAAAAACGAAGACAGATGTTCGCACCTCGGACTCTACGAACCCAAGTCTCGCATTAAAATTACTAGAAAAAAGCTGACGTCCTTAACCACGGGTAAAGTAGAGATTACTTGAACGACGATGACTAGAGTGATAACCAAGTTTGATGATGCCGTGTGCAAGTTTTGTCATCTTGTACCAGACGCAAAGAAAAAAGAAGAAGGAAAGGAACAAAAAAAAAGGAGGAGGCCAACTTGTCGATGGGGGTGGACACCAGCCATTGGGATTACGTGCTACACCCCAATCACAGCTGACTTTTCCTGCCCGAATAGACGTTGCTCGACACGCTCATCTTCACCGCGAACACAGGCCAGCGCACCGCCTTAAACACCGGGCTTCCAAGACAATAATAACGAGATGGCTACGAAACCGTGTCGCGGACTCGTTCAGCCGCCGCCGTGTCACGCGCACTCAGCAATATAATGAGCCGAGAACGAAGGGTTTCGTGCTTCGTGTCCCCGCAAAGTATAATTTTTCCTTTTTATTAATTTGTTTTTTTTTTTATCTTTGCTCCGTTTGTCTCGCCTCCTGGGAGTGCGACCCAACACGCCAAGGATCGCGGCCACCGTTGCTTCTGCTGCACGTCTTGCTCTTGCTGGAACCAGCAACCACAACAGCAGAAGCAACGACAGCGAGACAGCAAAGAGTGGCACAAGCCAAGAAGCGGCAGTGTTATTCGCGCGACAAGGCGGTTCGTAGCGCGCGAAACATTTATCAGCCGGTCGCCAGAGACACCCGTCAGGCCCCGGCGAGCAAGGCTTATCGTCGTCAGCCTACGCGCAGGCATCCTAGCAAGCCGGCCCCTCTCCACCCATTCACCTTCTTCCACGCTCCAGAATCCAGGCGAAGTTTGAGCCATGCGCTGCTTTTCTACCACGCTTAGCTTCACTGAAGTTGTGTGCATGGTTATGAGGAATGGGATAAACTCACCGAACAATCTTCTCCGCTTAGCTGCTGCGTGCACAGCGTTATGCATTCTGCGGCGTTGCATCGCTACGCCGTCTTCCTACACGGACAACGGGGAACTAGAAAACGAGAAATACGCACCGTAGGTAGCCTCAAGGCACAGTACTCGACCAACGCAGTTGGTCACACCATCCTAGCGCGCCAGCATGCATGCAGATCCCAGGACTGTTGCTTGGTCGTTACTGCTTTTCCCTGCGTCGATTGGACAACCGAACTTAAGGGACCTGAAAAATATACCGGACTTTAGAGCGCCGTGGCGGAAAAGAAAATTGTCAGGTGGAATATCTCGCATACGCAGCATTTAACAACGCTGTACGTAACAGCTTCGTGCAGTCGGTTGCCCGCATTTTCTTGTTCCGCGGGTGCGAGCCTCGCTTTCGTGTTTTCGCCGCGAGAACAAGCCACGCCCTCATTCCTCGCTCGGAGCGTGTAGGCCCCTTGTCGAAAGATTGCGAGAGCGCGGTTGCGGCGCGAAAAAAGAAAGCGTGAAGCTTCCGCTGTTGCGCTATTGTGTAGCCGTGCTTACAGCGAGAACGTGCAAAAGAAGCTCGTGCATGCGTGCATGTGGCAGCCCTCCGCGGGTGATATTGTATGCGGGCTGCCCGTACGACATGCGCAGAGCCGTCGAGGATAAGACGGTTCATTTTACGGTAATGAAAACGCACTTTTACCTTTCGTTTTAAACATATACCAAGCGCATTTTTCCTGTAGGTTAGGAGCGCTGAAGTTCCTTGACTGCCTGTCCAGGCATGCTAAAGTTAGTTTGGGTTAGACTGCGCACTGAGCTGAATTGTTAGTTTATTAAGGAGAAAGGCTTAGACTCATCATCAAACGCGAAAAGTGACCATCGGCGGCGTCTACGTCAACACGAGTGACTCAAGAAATCATGTAATGACGTCGTTCTACGACGTCACTGGCCGCCAAAATTTGTGACGTCATTATGACGTTATGACACATCGTTGCTTGGTCAAAGGTGGGCCGATCCCGGAGGTGCTGCAAAACCACGTAAGGTGCAGAAAGCTAGGATGTCTCCGATCCCAGAGGCAGTGCAAAACCACGTTAGGTAGACAAAGCTTTTGGGCTGTACGTGCTATCAATACAATCGACTGTGAAGAAAAAAATGATGATGGCTTTCGTCTTCGAGTCGGCTTAGGCAAATGTATAAGGGACCCTGGGAATTTTGGGCTGTACTCTTATAAAGATTTTCAAAAATTTCATTCCCAAAAGGTCTGCTCGTTTTATTTGTTTACTTCACCGCGTCTCTTCCTAGTCTAACGGCACAAACAGGTGCTGAATGGTGCTAAATATATTCGTACGACTGTCACTGCGCTTCTGCATTGATTTCACTCGGTCAAGCGTGGCTGTGTGATCTGAATGTGAGCGTCGCCTAATGAAATCACGTTTTATAGGAGCCGAACAGGTCGGTGCGACACTGTAGCCCATTAAGGCCAGAGCACAGGCTCAGCGAGCCATTAGATAAATGTAGCAACTGTGCCACGATGTTTCGCAATGTCGCTTCTATTCGGGGGATTCGCGATGACCTGCCATCACTGTAGCCCCTTACGCGGCAAGGTCTCACTGCTCTAGGCTCGGCAGTATTAGAGAGCAGAGAGGGGGGAGGGGGGCAGTCTCATGGGTGGGGGAGGAACGCAGGGTTGCCATCATTGCGAGAGGCCGCGTCCGTCGCATTAACGAGGAAGCGAGGTGCTAAGCATTTAGATGTGTAGAAACGACGACGGCACGCACGAACGAGGCGCGTTCCGCTAACGCGGTTCTACGTGGATGTTGCAGCAGCGCAAGAACTTGCAGCAATTCAAGCGAGGACGTTTAATCCTGCACGCAGGCTTTGGCAAAGCAGCAGGTGCGCGTGTCCTCAACGCAAAAGCCTTGGGGAGATGAGGACCAGAAAAGGAAAAGGTGCGATAGTAAGCAGCTCAGAGCGAACGAACTCGATTAAGCCTCGGAACGTCTCTGGACGCGCAAAACGGACGACATTATGCGGCATGCGAGATGGCGCAATGAAAAATTTCGAGGCGGACGCATTGCCAAGTATCACATGTGGTCGCTACAAGTGAATAGATTTAAAAGATACGGGATATTAGAACAGATACGCTTTTCATCCTACAATTTTTGGGATGCCTGTGAACTTAGGTGGAATAGCGCACACCTAGACAGGGACAGAGTAATCAAGACGAATAAGCGTCCCGGTCGAAGTGTGCGATATTCCACTTAACGTTACGTACCAACAAGCCCAAGCTGCTCTTCTTGCCTGCAAACTCTGGTTCATTGACAAAACACTGGATACATGTCCATCAGTCGCTATGAATTCATTAGCATCCAGTTCATGCGTTCTCGTTTTGAGATTCCCTGTTTTATCATTTCGCTAATTTATCAGCACGTGGAACAAATCCCCGTTAGCTTGGAAGACAAAGAACACCTGTATACGAAAGCTAAGCACACACAGTACGTTAACAGTGCTGCGTTTGGTGTCTCGCATCAGGCGTCAGTAATTCCGGAAACGATCATTTGTTTGCGTGAGACTGGTGTGGGCATGTCTCTCTTTATTGTGCTTTTTATTGTCTTTTTATGTACATTGTCATTTTATGTACAATCTACTGTATTAAACTGTTTGCACCGCAATGCCCGAATCTTTATCAGGCGTGTATCTCCTCTCAGACTTACTTCTTTTTCAACATGAATCTATTCAGACTCGCCCTCATCGTACCTCTATCAGCGCGACCTGTAAGGAACATATCGTAATGGACACACTGCTCCATTCGATGGTGACTGTGACAGTGTTGCTTTCTAGCGACGTGACCGCTTAGTTAATGGGGGAAGGCGTCACCAAAAATGCACATTAGCTGCTAAGAGAGGTCCTGTTATAGGAAAGTCATTCGACGGAACCATTGCCGCTACTAGCTTGGTTACGTGCTGCCTAACCATGATGCTCACGTTAACGCATGCTGCCCGTTTCGTGTCCACTCTCGATATTGGACATTTTCTGCTCGTAGTAAAGACGACGTCGACGCGCTATGCAGATGATTATAGATGGCGGCCACTCGTGATGTATTGTCTGCTAGACAGGCGAGCACTATTGCGCACGCATCGAAAGCCGTGTTAAACGTGCGACGGACAAGCCACAATATTCAACTATCGAACGAACGCGCTAAAGCTCAGATTTGAATGAGCTTTTATTTTGCCAGAGGGACGACGCATTGGTAGTGACAGCGTTGTTAAGCGTTGCGCTTAGCCTGCCCCGTTGCGCTTAACCTGAACTGTCCTGTTCCGAAAGCGTATGCGGTTAAATATCACAGTCCGTAATTTTTGCGAAGGTTACTCCCGACAGAAATTCCATTCCATTCAATTCAATTTTTATATTCGATACTTCAGGACAGATGGAGGGACTGTAGATAATACCGTCCGCGGTCAGCTTGACGAGTCTGCAAACCTAATGTTCAGCTGGGAGGCAGTACAGCTTATACAATTGGAAAACAGAGATAAGCACATCAAGGAATCATCAAAGAATCCATGAACAAGAATGCATGAAAAAGCAATATGTATACGTAAGTAAACTTACGTCGTGTTAATTAAACGCATAACTGAACGCTGTCCGCGTGAGCTTCCACATTATGAAAATCTTTCATATTTGGCAAAACAAGGAAACAAAGTCGTCCGGCTGCTTGTGAAAGACCCTGACTAATCAAAAGAGGTCGGTCACGGTAGTTATACTGCTCGCGCCTACAGGTCATTATTGCTTTTCGGGTGATATTTGTTGCATTTTGTACGAATCGAGTAAAACAAGAGAGCGTGATAAATGGCTTTCACGCAAACGAAGGCTCACATCTTCCATGCTTCACGTATTAGAAGTTTTCACCTTCTACTATCCACGACCAACCGGTTTCCCAAATGAACGCGAATAGCGAGAAAAAGGACCGGGCCAAACTGGCTAAAATGTAGGGCAAACGAATATCGCGCGGAAATGCATGATGACACTATTCACGCTAAATATCAATGGAGGCTTTTTGCGAAGAAGGCAAAACAAGCACAAAAGAAAAGAGAAAGAAAAACCGGAAGGGACGTGGAAGAGACCGCTTACCCTGTCAGGCCACGAAATTGCATTACATCGTGGTCTGATTAAGTTAGCAGCGACCGCACGTGCATTCTTTGTTCTTTCATGACGCGAGGTCTCGCGCACAAAGTCTTCCTTTCTTCGCTTTCCTCTATCGTTTTCGCGCAAGACGATTGTTTCTGGGAGACCACCGGAAGCGAGCGCCGGAGAGTTTCACGTCTCTCGCGCGGCGTTCTCGTTCGGGCACGAATAATTGGCTCTGTATCCGCGGTGAACCGAGCATGTGAGCGTCCAGGATAAAACAGAGCATCTAGGTATCAATATATATATATATATATATATATATATATATATATATATATATATATATATATTCATTTGCGGTCGCTTGTTTACGGACGTCTCTTCCGCCACGGTGGTCTAGTGGTTACGGTGCTCGACTGGTGACCCAAAGGTCACGAAATCGAATTCATACCGCGGTGGCCGCATTTAGATGGAGGCAAAAGGTTTGAGGCCCGTGTGCATAGATTTTGATGGACCGTAAAGAACCTCAGATGGTTGAAATTTCCGGAGCCTTCCACAACGGCGTCTCTCGTAGTCATATCGTGGTTTAGGGACCTAAATCCCCGACAATTATTGCGGACGTGCCTCAGAAATGTGCACTTAGTCTTTGCGTAATACGTTCGTCAATTCGTATCTCAATAACACCACCGCGTGGTGAAAGGCCCTATAAGCAGCAGTGATGTAAAAGAAAAGCTTTTCTCGCGGACCATGCAAATGTTTGATTCTGCTCTACTTTGGAAATCATACGAGTGTCATATTTCAAGCGTAAACAACAGACAGACATGAGCGACTGCCAAGTGACCATCGCTCACTGACTACAAACTCAGCACCACACACTTGTTCATGCGTTCTCAGTATGCGGAGGCAAATGGCGCAGAATCTGGTGCGGCTATAGTGTAACATCTGGTGTCCATCAGGGCTCAGTGTTGTGCCGATTGCTCTTAATATTTATAAATTACATTCCAGACACTGTCGCTTCTTTCGTCAGATTGTTTTCTGATGATTTAATAATATATAGGGAAATTACAAGCGTTGCTGATACCATCAGCTTAAAATATGATTTTGCTGAAACAGAAAAGTTGTGTGGGAAATCACAAATTCGAATGAACGTACAAAAAGCTGTCCACATATACTTTACAAAAACAAAAAAAAAGCGTATGCCAGCGGCAGCTTATCTGGTCCTCCATTGCAGACTGTTTCCGAGTATAAGCACTTGGGCATATGTCTCACACGATCCATGCGTTGGCAGAGGCACGTCGATTTCATTACAGCAAAGGCATGCAATGTGTTCGGATTCTTACGGCATAATATGAAGCTGTTTCCTCAACAGGCCCCCAATTTTTTCTACAAGAGCTACGTTAGACCAATTTTGGAGCATCGACGCACTGTAAGGGACCCTCGCACAAGTACCGATCGCGACAAACATGAAACAGTTCAGAATATCAAAGCGAGGTACGTTATCGGTGGCTATGAAAGAAACTTTAGAATTACTGCTTCAAAACAAACGTTAAAAATGTTAGCCTTTAGGAAAAAGAAGGCAAACACGCTTGAAGCTTTTATTGCGATAGCAATTATATGGACAGTCTCGGCTGATTTTTGCAGTCCCCGTCGCCGCCGCCGTCATGCACCATATATGTATATGTGTGTATATATGTATAAAATAAACAAAGAAAAACTTTCCTACGCGCGGAATCAAACGGGCGACCTCTCGCTTCACAGCGCGCGGCGTTAGACGGTTAGGCCACAACAGCGCCGTCTTTCAGCCTGCTAACGGCGAGCTATTTATATACACCATTTACTTCAGCACGCTTTCTTAGTCACCACATAGATGGCGTGACGTGCGCGCGTGGCGCGCTTTAAAAATCGTCGCCCCGCTCCTGCGAGCGCCGTTGCTCTTCGCTCTACAGGGCGTGGTCGCCTTCGTGCGCTTATCTCGAGGAAAGAAGGGGGCGGCCGGCGGGGTGGAGCGGGGGATTGTATGTCGTGTGCTTTCCCCGCAATGTCCGCGCTGAAGTCACAGAGCGTACGTAGGTCACTTCGCTCGCAGCGGCGGCTGCGTTTGCGAAAGGAGCGCGCTATTCAAACAGAAATAAGTAACAACTGTGACAGTTAGCTCGCGCTCGTCCTGTGTGTACCTGTTCGTTCGTTTCGTGCGTCCTGCTTTATGTTTGAGCAGTGTGCTTCAAGTGTCGAGCTGTGACGCATGATAGTTCGCGCTCGTCCTGTGTGCGTTCTTTTCCTGCGTCCTTTGGGCTCGAGCGACGCGCTGGCAATTTCGAGCTGCTTTCCGTTCTTCGCGTTACATTCCAATTTATTGCTATCGCATTCATTGCTTCGCCTCTGCAGCAAAACTGTGACTCTTTTTCACAATGTATTTTACAATCACATTGGAATAGACCTCAATCAGTACATTTTTCAGCCGCATTATATATCCGGACTAACAGACGATGAACTCAAGGTTAGAGGATATAATTGCAGAACTAATCTTTTTAAAAGTACTTTTTTCACCAAAACAGTTTCAGAGTGGAATCGGCTACCTGCTGCCACAGTTAACATCCTAAATATTGAAGCTTTTGCAGCCCCTACAAGGTCAATCTAAATAGGTCGCGAAAGTCGGAACGAAAAGTGGTCGGAAACCTATTGCGACAAACATCAACACCCGCGTGACGATTAAAGCGCTACTAGGTGAGGGGGGGACAAATAATGAAAACAAAAAATTAATTAAGCGTTTATTTTCATTAGTTTTAAATTTATTTGTCACGAATTAAATTAGTAGATTACTTTAATCATACTTTAGTCTTGGGCATGTGGTTGAGTGGCCAATTTTTTTCGTTTATTTTCAGAAACAGCGGGCACATGCAGGCAGTCTGGTAACATTGGCCAACGGTTTTGCGCATTTTGAGATGCAAATGGCGTCGCTCGTTTTTGCGCAGTAGGTTTGTGCCTGTCGTCCGTAGATATTTCCTCGCATAACCGTTGTTTTCTAGTCGTGGTACTTGGCAGAAGGTAATATAGCCCATCGCAGCCATCGGGAACCGTTTCAGTGACTGTGTTTTGCCAGCGCACGGCCGGCGTGCTGTCGCCCTTCGGGACGATGAGTCCGCCACGCTACGCGAAGAAACGCTGCGCTGTCTACGGATGCAAGAGCAACACGTGTGCAAGGTTTGTGTGTGCGATGATGTGGATTGTGTGGCCCGTGACGGGGCGAAGAGGGAACGACAGTTCTGCTCTGCGGTACGCCTTGGAGGGGAAGACGACGAAAAGGAAGCGCGAGCGGGGCGTGCGGCTCGAGGAGTTGAAGCGCGACACGGTTGGAACAGCAGCCGCTGGTCGGCGGTTCGGGTCGCGACATCGCTTAACCAGGCGTCCGGCAGCCATGTGGACCTGGTGAGCCTGATTCCCGCTCTGTGCCCGGTGCTGACACAGAGACCGGCAGCCTAGTCTGTTCCTGGCCTGAGGTCCTGGGGCCCGAGTGGTGTCACGAGGTGGCCGCGGCTCATGTTGGCGACGGGCAGCTAACCTGCGCTGCAGTTGCCTGGTGATCTACCGGCCTGCAGTGCCATCATCACCACCACTACCACCTCGCCACGGTCAAGGCAGCGTGGCTGTTGACTGCCCAAGGAGTACCGGTGACGACCGACCTCGCCGCAGCGGCAACAGTTCATAACGGCGAGTAGGACAGTTTGTGTGCGAGGCGCGTAGGACGTTTAGGATGTAAATAAGGAATGCTGTAGTGTGTGTGAATCGGCAGTTATCGGTTGTGTTAAAGTCTGTGTTGTGTGTACAGGATCACCTGACTGCTGGTGAATTATTTCGGATCCTGGGCCCACATTACACCATCACAGTGTGCACGTTGAATTGTTATGCTACTTCTGATTTCTGTGTTATATATTTTGGGGTAATATCCTGTGCAACTGCAATATTTCGCCAATAAAATACACCTTATTTATCAAATCTGTCTTTTTTGTCTTCCCGTTATCTTGCAGGCTTCCATTATGGAGCCGTCATAGTGATAAGGAAAAGAACATGCAGCTATAAAAAAAAAAGCAAGAAGCGGCGTCCTGTCAAACAATTTCATAATTTCGCGCCCATCGCGTTAAAACGTGACGTCATTTCCGCTTCCGGTTGTGACGTCATCTTTTTCGTTTTTTTTAATTCTGTTTGTCCCCTCCTCACATAGATGGCGACTGTTGCAACAACTAGCCACCGGCTTGACACGTGGGCTTCTACGGAAGTTACGCTACCAGTTTACATATACCTTGGCCCCTATTTGAAATCCCGTTCTGTTTACTGCTGCAGTTGATCTTTACACAAAGTGTATTTCTTAGCACATAATTTTTTTTGTTACATATTTTTATAGTGTCGTTTTCTTCTTCTTTGTTTTTCTTTTCCTCTCTCCACTTCAGAAAGCTTATTTAAACAGCGAGGCTGTTCTAGCTATGCGCCAAATGTCGTGACCCAAAATGATCATCATGAACCGGCACATGCTCTATTCGTGCTCTTCTTCCTCCTCATCATCTGCTTCGCTTCCAGAACATACGCGCTGATTTGTCCGGCGTATAGCAAGGGGAAGCAAAAGCGAAGGAGAGATGTGAGGGAGAGAAGGAAGGCGAAGAAAGAAAAATAGAAAGGAACGGAGAGACAGAAAGAAAGAAGGATATAAAGGAAGAGAAAATCTCGGCGAAAAAATATTCCTCATCAGGCGGCGGGATTCGAACACGCATACCCACGACCCGAAGGCGAGCATCTTCACCCCTCGGCTATCCAGGCACGCTGACAGAGCATAGCGTAGCCTTGTATAGTATCGTATAGCAAGGCCGTAGGAAAGGGAAGTGAGGGTGAGGAGGAGGGAAATGAGGAGGGGGGAGAGGAAAGCATAGCATATAAAGAATGAGAAACAGAGAAATAGAGAGAAAGAAATGCAGGAAGAAAATCAAAGAAAGAGTAAGAGAAGAATAGAGAGAGGGTGAGGGAGTGATAGGAGAGAAAGATAAAGAAATATAGAAAAAATTAATAAAGAAAGAGAAATAGAAGGAGAGAGAGAAAGAAATAGAAATAAACGGAGACAAAAAAGACAGAAAAAACAGAGAGAAACAAAGAAGGTCACCCAGCTTTATAAAGAAATATAGGGAAATAGATAACTAGGCTGCCCAGCGAGCGGCGACGGGCCCGGGCTTCACTGTGCCAAACATTGCGCGACTTCGTGCGAACTTCCCGCGTTTTTTTTATGTTGGTAATGTATATTGACACGCATATATGCTACTCCTGCTTCTTAGTGATCTTGATTGTGTGTTTCTTTTTTTTCCTCTTCCGATGTTTGTTGTTATGTATTTTTCACCGCTCTTGTTGTAATGTATTTTGTATTAGTACCACCAGTTGATCACACTGCTCTCAGCCAACTCAGCACTCGTGTGTCCACCAGAGCTGGCATTTTATCCAAGACTAGGCCCAAGACTTGAATGAACTCACCGCCACCCACTCCGTACAGGTGGTTAACCAGCGAATCTGAAACGCGTGGCCCCGGTGTTTACCACTGAGTTAAGAACGATAGTTCATTAAGGACTACCTCAATTGTTGCTTACGTCTGTCCTGAAATCTTAATTGGCGTTTGCCGCGCGCGTGTTTTCTTCTTCACTTTTAGTGAACCAGTGCTGAGTAGTGGGGCTCTTCCGATTTCTGTGGCCCGTACGCGCTACAGCTTTTTTGCCCACATAGGAGGGAGGAATTATTAGCTTCTACTAGCCATATACACACAGGCATGCGCAGGGTTCGCCATCAACGGAGTCGAAGGTTCATCGTATGCCCGCCTCTCCCCCTACTAAGTCAGTGTACGAGGCAGTGTTTGCGCCGCCTGCCCCCCCCCCCCCCTCTTAGCTGACTAGGGGGGGTCAATGTATGGGGCAGATTTCAAGCCCCCTCTTAGTGACTAGAGGGGGCGCCCCCCCTCCCCTCCCCCGCCTCCCCCCTTACGCGCGCCTATGCATGTACGGCTTCTCTGTGAAAACTATTCCAACCCCAAGTTCGCTGTTCTGGTACAAGAACCAATAAGGCCTTAGTGTTTCTTTTCTTTTTCTTTATGGATGAGTAGGATGTGTTTCTTTGCTCGGCCCACTATTAACGACACTTATACCCAAAATATTTATATAAGAAGACATCATGTTTCCCGAGCAATAACATCAATAACGGCTATTAAAGAAACAATTACCACACCGGTGATTCTGCACCCGAGCTTCATTTCATTCGATGGCCATGAGATACAATCCTAGCTGTGGCTACCACACGGCCTGCGACATTTAAATATATACATACACCTCAATTTATGCGGAGAATCAAAAATAATTGGTGCAGTTGAACACGCAAACTTAACAAGTTGGCTAATCTGCGTGACAGATAGTGAATCTAGAGAAAATTTAGTCTAGTTTAGTGTTGATGTGACATGTACAACTAGTCATAAAATACGTACGAAATAACAAAGAGACAAAAGGTGGCAAGTGTTGACTGAACCGTATCTCTCGACGTGTCGCATATATGTATATCGGCATATCGGCATGTCACATTATATATAAATCAGTGCTGATATCCCCGTTAAAATTTGATTATGAGCATCTCAAATTACGTGCAACTCTTCTGATTTCTAAAAAATGGGTATGCTCTTACTTATCACGCACTGCGACTTTCTAATTTAAATAACTGTCTTCAAGTCAAGAATTAAAATTTAATTAACGAGCTTTTGTTAATTAGTTTATCCAATGTCATTTTAGTTACGGCAAGGTATTTCCACATCGACGTATAGTTCGCAAGCGAAAACGAAAGGGCTTTACCGTCAGAGGATTTTTATAATAAATCTGCATGATCTAAATTAAGAACAAAGCTTGTAGGTAGGCTTAAGGCAAGTGCATGAAAAGTTTGAAAAGGTGAAGCGTGAGGCAGACGCGTTGACCTCTTAATTTGTACAGCTCAATTGAACCAAAAAACTACGTAGAAACAATCACATTTCATGGGAAACTCACAAGACTTTTCCACGAAAGGTTGATGGAAAACACGTCGTTCATGGAAAAATATTCAGAGTTTTCCACGAACGATATCGTGGATTACAGTTTAAAAACCTCCGACGTGGAACTTTTGATATGATGAAGCACTAGTTATGCGGGTAATTTGACAAAGCTTCGGCTTCTAAGCTTTCCTAATACAAGTTACACACGCAGCTAAAAGCTTGTTCAGACTTGATATGGTGTGATGCTAACGTTGACGTCCTTGTACAAGTACGTGAGTCAATGCGTTGCTCTAGATTAATTAGATGACACGTCGCACTGGTAGCGCAGAGGATGTAGGTTTGCGTCCCAACATGCAGCAGGCTATCGTTTAGTAGTGTTCAGTATCACGTTAATTGACTTTTTTTATATTTGAGGCAGACATTTCGATTACCTTTTGTGTACTTTCTGCGGCACTTAACTGTCTGTCACTTTGTATGTGTGCATTTACCAAAGTTGAGGGCCTCGTATCCTCTCATTCTCGGTTGGAGGCATGCTGCGAGAGAAATGTAATAAGCGCGTATTCGAGAATCAGTACATTTTAAGCGTATAAGAGTTTTAATGAAATTAGGCGCTCACTGAGGCGACTTCATCTTAGTGGCCGATCAGAACAGGTGTACGGGCACGCGTGATCGAAGCTGCTGTGACAAGCTGAAGAATGCCTGTCACAAATGTTTGAGTAAATGGTTAGTGCCTTTATCTCGCCGGTTCCTGACATAAGGGCTCGTAACCTTGTCCCTGAATCAAAGTAAACGAATGTTTTCCCATCGTGCCTCTGTCAGAACATGGCTGCCGCAGCCAAAGACCGAATGTGACACTTTGGGCTCAGGAATAAAGCTATGTATTGGTATTGAAAAAAACTTCGTCGCTTGTTCGCTAGAAGCGCTAGGTGGAGTGGTTGGATCCGCAGTACTCCACAACAGCATCTGTTACGCTCCACGTACAAGGCTTCATCTTTATTTTCCAAAACTGCAGCCCAATATATTTTGGTTATCACCAGCGACCAGTTTAATGCCTGTTTATGTATTAACATTAGCTTGCGGAATAGTAGCACATCTGCAACTTACGTGAGTTTAAAGCAGGAGATGGCGTATGCAGTGGTCCCAAAATTTCTGTTAGCAGGGCACAGAAAACTAAAACGAAGACTACTGAATGTATTTGTATATCCCGAACACTTTCATTGCTTTACGACGATTAAAACGAGGTGCAGAGGACAGTGCAAGGTCACTCAGATTTACGCAGGATTCTGTCAACGATTCTGGCACGCAAGAGAGTACCAAGTGGTGACACTACGCTTTGCAGATTCCTCTGAGCTTTCTGACAGACATGAACAGGTTGTACTTGTACCAATTCGAATGTTGAAAATAAAAGCATGTAAAGTAAACGCAACAGCAATATCCTGCGTTACGCAATATGGCAAGTATTACGCCAGCGGTACCTTTATCTTTGAAGTACAATTTGTACACTAACTCCTTCTCTGTGAAGTGCACACTCGACTATCACAAAGGTCCACTGTTGTCTACCTGGTCTCTGCTACACCGCTGTAATGACCACATTAGGGAGGGTTTCCTGCGACCGCACCGCTATCATAGCCTGCAGCTATTGTACGCTAAATAACCTTCTTAATTATACCCCACGCCTAATGTTGCAACCGTGGTGGTTTTGTGCTGCACCACAATCAGATAATATAGCGCGCACAAAAAGGCATTAGTTGAAATCACGTTTGAAGAAACGCGATATGCAATATGCAAATCATGAACTAAGAAAACACAACATAATTAAGTTCCTGAAAGCGAGCTTTCTCCCATTAATCTTTTTTTTTCGCGGTGTGTTGCTGCTCTACTGCAACGTCATTTTTACAGCAGCATGACCTCCGGAAGCAAATGCTTTTAGTCTTGGAAGTTTTCGATCCCTGAAAATTTGTATTAAAAAAAATCTCTACAAGCGTTCTGCCCGATAGCATTCGCGGTACTCAGAAAATCTACGCTGCAAGAAAACAGAACACGACTTCACGCAAAGGCTTACGGCATATTTGCTCTTATTGGGAAGTACGTTATCAGACTTCAGGAGGGGAACACTTGCTCTTCTTATCGGGGATTGTAGGAAGTGAGACGACGCCTTGTCAAAACAAATCGCAATCCCCAACACTGATTGTTTCACCATCATTTTTCGGGCTTTCCTTCGTTTCCACTCATACATCTCAAACATTTCCTACGAAAAGCAACTCCACCAGAGACTTTCTGAAATGGCGCTTCCTAAATCCTAGCGATCGCAATCCAGTCCCTGCCCTTTTTCCTGCGTTCCCCAGAGACAATAGCCTCCATGTAGAGCATGCCTTATCCGTCCCTCACAGCAAACAATCGGTTGAAAGTGGTTTCGAACGTGCCGTATCGCCTCCGCAATATTGCTCTGAGGAACTAAGGGGAAAAAACAAAACGAATAATATCACTAGAACCAGGCTACGCAAGCAAACTATTGACAGCAACTGTTCAAAAAGAGGATGCTTCGACTGCCAAAGAAATGTGCGTCTGCGTATAGGACAGGCTTTAAGCCATGAATCTTCAGAGTCCAGCGTGAGACAAAACGGACGGCGCAGTCACTACGAGCGCTGCTATCAGTTCCTGATGCAGCTCGTTGCCATGTCGCTTCAGAAGTTTCTGCCGCTCAATATTGAACCCAGCGAAGAGCTTGCGAATGCATCACGAAGGAACGAATCGAAGCGACACGATGTAATCGAGAACGAATTTGATCAATCCCAGGCTTCAATGAGGGAGAAATCGATTGCCAAGTTCGCGCATAACTTAGCATTGTAACATGCTGCAATAAATTTACACTAGACTGCCTTGCTCTTGTTCTTCCATTTGATGTTTGTTACTTGGCGGTATGCGAGAGAGAACTTTTTTGGTGATGTCAAAGCGGGAAGTCATCAAAGAGATATATTCCGGCAGAAAAACTTTGGAGGTTAAACGGAGCGCCCCTTATGGCTGATGGATCTGCTGTCCCTTGGACGAGCGTGACGCCTTTGCGAGATCGTGGACGCAGTATCGATTCAAGAAGATGTATTTACTTGGGTGTATTACGCGTTGAAGAAGTATTCAAGACGAAATTGTGGCAAGTAAAATCATAATGACAATATTCCTGTTCTTGAAACTATGCAAAACTTGCAACGCATGCGGTCCCCCACCCTCAAAGATCTCTATGTGACACTGCGCATGATATATATATATATATATATATATATATATATATATATATATATATATATATATATATATATATATATATATATATATATATATATATATAGTACTGAAAACAGCTTGGCCAACTTATATTTTTGAGTAACATGCAGTTTCAGTGTCAATATTTGACATTTCATATCACCGGAAGCAGCAAGAGTCTTTCTAAAGAAAATCATCTTTCCGAAATGTTCGACGTGAGTCGTACACGGTCAAAGCACCCATTTACTATTCCCGAAAGTCAGCGCGTTCAGCAGCCTTATTTTCGTAAGCGGAATACATTTTGCCATTAGTGTGGAGGAAATTATTAATACTGGAGACAGGTTTGTTCCTTGTTTCCTTTTTTTTACACTTCTTCGGCGGTATGAGTTCACGTGAACTGGAGGGTGAGTCCGCCTCCGGCGAAGTGTGCACGACGTCGACTCTCGGGGTGGTCTACGCAAAAAAGTCAAACAGGGCAGCAGTATAAGCTGCGCTATCTGCGGCCAGTGATGTACTTTGAAATACGTGAACCAGCATTTCACACGTGCGATAATACTGTCGTAATCGCTGCTTCTACCTTGATCTATCTATCTATCTATCTATCTATCTATCTATCTATCTATCTATCTATCTATCTATCTATCTATCTATCTATCTATCTATCTATCTATCTATCTATCTATCTATCTATCTATCTATCTATCTATCTATCTATCTATCTATCTATCTATCTATCTATCTATCTATCTATCTATGGCTCATACCTAATACTGGAACTTCTCGAAGTAGTGGGTGCATTTTAAATGTGAAACATTTCTTAGGAAACTTCTGCCACTTTAAGGCTATCTATCTATCTATCTATCTATCTATCTATCTATCTATCTATCTATCTATCTATCTATCTATCTATCTATCTATCTATCTATCTATCTATCTATCTACGGGTGTAGATCTATCTATCTATCTATCTATCTATCTATCTATCTATCTATCTATCTATCTATCTATCTATCTATCTATCTATCTATCTATCTATCTATCTATCTATCTACGGGTGTAGATAGATAGATAGATAGATAGATAGATAGATAGATAGATAGATAGATAGATAGATAGATAGATAGATAGATAGATAGATAGATAGATAGATAGCCTTAAAGTGGCAGAAGTTTGCTAAGAAATGTTTCACATTTAAAATGCACCCACTACTTCGAGAAGTTCCAGTATTGGGTATGAGCCATCGGCTGTGGCCAAGAAGAAGAAGAATGCTCGAATTCATGAATTATCATAAATAATTTATATTCATTATTCTAAGATTTATCAATAGCCATACAAATCATGTGTGTCGATTTTTAAAGAAATTCATTCGTTTCTTCGCGAATCCCCCAGAGTTGGCGTGAGCCGGGAATGTAGCTCATCATCATCATTTTCTGAAGCCACCCAACAAGTTAACGTGGCATATATTCGCCATGAAGTTTTCACAGACTAACCTCAAGTCGGCATTCCTCTTCATCACAGCAATGACCGTGGGAAGCATCGTGTTCGCAATCTGGATGATGGAGGTAAGAGTGGTACCGCCCTCCTTTCTTCAATCGGTGGAGCAAGCGGAACAGCCACAAGCCATGCCAGCACACATAGACCAGCGTGCTTCGCCACCTCCGCTTCCTTCATCAGCCGAGCCAAACGGAGGCAACTTAACAACAGGTGCTTCAGAGGAGCCGAGAAACGCCACAAATGAGCGCTGTCCTTACCGGGTTGAAACGCTGCACGAGCCAGCTGGAAACGCGTCGTGGCACAGCGGTGGCTGGGCAGTCCGTCGACGGTGCAGCCAGCCACTGGACACCCTGTTCTTCGTGCACACTGCGCCGAGAAACTGGCAGTACCGAGCGCACTTGCGCGCCACCCTCTTCGAAGAGGCCGCCATGACCTATTTCAACTGGACGGTCGTCTTCTTTATCGGCGAACAAGATGACCTCACGGTAAGCCTCTGGACCAAGCTCGAGGAGGAGGTTATGGGAGACATGGTGGCGCTGCGGTACAACGACACCCTTCTTAGTGTGCTCCACAAGTTCGTCGGCGGAATGAGGTGGGTGCTCGAGTACTGCCCCAACGTGAGCAACATAGTTAAGATGGACGATGACGTTGGCGTGCACCCGTTCGAGCTCCGCCGATACCTACACGAGGAGCTTCCGCTCAAGAACAGCCATATGCACTGCTTCGTTTGGTTGAGAAATCAAGTGTACCGCGAGTCTTCCCATAGGTTCTGCGTGCATGCGGATGACCTGCCGCAGGACGAATATCCATTGTTCTGCTCGGGTCGCTCCGTCATCCTGACGACTGACACGATGCGAAAGCTGTACAAGGCCTCCATGATTGTGAGGGCCTTCGCTACGGACGACGCCTACGTGACCGGACAGCTCGCCCTTTTCGCCAACGTGGGACATGTGTTCATTAACGCCAGGATGGACTGGAGTGATTCGGATAAGACAGAATTGATGCTAGACGGAAAGTTGTTATTTACCCACGAGTACTTTCTCTACGGCAACTCCATTGAGCGCCGAGCACAGTGGGGATTGGTGCTGTGGAGGCACAGGATGGAGCACACTACCGACACGGATCATTTAGACTTGTCTTACCGGTTCGATAACAAACTGTACCGTAGAGACTTCGAAAACATGCGACGGTACCTACAGGATGCGTCCTTGTATTTGTGAACTTCAGAGTGCTTTCTTATCAACAGTGGGGGGAGGCAACAAGACGGGCGCCCGTGTGTAGGATGGGCACATTTATGAGGAGGGTAACAAATGTGTCCAGAAAGTCAAGAACTTTGAATGTTGTATGCTCATCCAGTCTACAAAACATATGAATTCCCACGTAAAGAAAATTGTCGCGCCATAGTTTTGACTAAAAGGATGACACTATCTATTGGACGAAACATAATCCGTTAGGTTTTGTAATAAATGTAAAGCACTTCTTGGTCAGCTATGTCAGATGGAATCTATCTATCTATCTATCTATCTATCTATCTATCTATCTATCTATCTATCTATCTATCTATCTATCTATCTATCTATCTATCTATCTATCTATCTATCTATCTATCTATCTATCTATCTATCTATCTATCTATCTATCTATCTATCTATCTATCTAATCTTTTCACTCGCGTCGTTTCAATAACTTCGTATACGCCGAACCTCGGATGGCGCACATAACTAGAAGGCCATGGCATGAACAGAATGACATACCTGTATAATTAGTGAATGACATGATCTTATCAGTGCGCCATGGTGGCCGTTTCATAACATCGCAATGTTCTAGAAAGTGGATCACGACAAACGTAAAGGGCTGGTTGAATAGGAACATGTGCATGCGTTCACCGATGTCATGAATGGAACAAATGACATGATGGGCGTGCCGTGGAACCGTCGTCCTCACTTCAGCACCATGGTGTGCAGGATGTTTCGAGAAATGTGTCCAAGGAATCTCAAAAACGAGAGAACCGCGGTATTTGCTCTTTTTAACAGCGCAGGTGTTTAAGCTTGGAGAATCGTTGTTTCTCGACCGCGCAGAACTGGCGAAGCGGGGGAGAGCGAAGCTAAGAGAGGAGGCAAGCCGAGTAGAGCCATACGACGTAATGGTAGGAGAGGTGAAAAAGAGTAAATGTATTGTATAATATAACAAGGGGGTGGGAAGGCAAAGTGAGTGTGAAGAGGAGTGATCTGAGGGTGGCGAGGACGGAAAAAAGGAGTGGAGAGGGTAAATTATAGCATAGCCATGTATATTATAGCAAGCGGTGGGAAAGAGAAATGCGTGTGAGGAGGATAGAAAATAGGAGCGGGATAGGGTAAAGCACCGCATAGCCACGTGTAGTATACAATAGCAAGAGGTTTGAAAAGAGAAGTGAGCGTGGGGAGGAAGGAAAGGAGAAGGGAATAGAGGAGGGGGAGGGTGAAGCGTGGCCATGTGTAGTATCGTATATCAAGGGGTGGCAAAGAGAAGTGAGGGTTGCGAGAAGGGAAAGGAGGAGGAAGGGTATAGGATAGTTTAGCGGGAGCGAGTTGAGGAAGGAAGCGAGTTGGAGGTTGCAGACATGCTAGGGAAGGCCACCATCTTCGCTGTTTCGTCAGTCTTCGCACCACCATTGCGTAGCCGCCCCAACTTTTTTTCCCGCTATGTGTCAAGCCGAGCTGAGGGTGTTGCATATTCTGACGACCTAAGGCTAGCACACCACGAGAATCGGCAGCATCCTTGTTTTCCTGTTTTAGTCTATTATACAGACCTTCATTGTTTGTTCAAGTCGTACTTCTTTCGGTGTTGCGATAGCTTTCTTTCGCCGAGGCAGTCAATCGCTGAGGGATTTGCTGAGCACAAGCGCGTAAACGCGAACGCGAATCTTATTCTTAATTTGATGGCCTGTGCAATATTTTTCCGGCTTTGGTTTATCCATACGCTACGGTTATTGTGCTGCCATAGCAAAGAATGAGAACAAAGGGAAGCTTTCAGACAGATATCAAAAAAGAGATGGCTGAGTGGAATCCCGGGGGATCACGTGACGCATGAGTAATATATAGCCTACGTCGGGATTCCAGATGAGTCCATGGCATTTGCGAAGAAACGAGAGAAAGCAAAAAGATGGCTTCAATACGCACATAAAATGAAAGAAACGAAAAGTATTGAAAGCTGTTTTACAGCGTCCTCACTGCTTTAACAAACACAATATGAGCATACCCCTAATAATGTCATTATGCATACACAGTAAAATACCATTTGAACGAACGTCAATTCAACAAACTATCCATTTGTACTTTGTGCGAAAAGTGCCATTGGAACCAATGCTAACGCATTTCAGTGTAATGAAATTAGTGCAGAGAGCATTTCAGTTCTAAGAACATATTTTGGGACACCATCCATCGCATCTGACGTCATACTGATCAGAAATTGTCTGAAAGACTGGGCACACTCAGTGCTTTGCGTTTTGAGGGCTACGACACCTGTGATCCTCACACTGAGACATGCGCCACTCTGTCTATAGAAGAGAATGCAGCCAGCGTCCCACCTCAGGAAGAAGAAAAGGAAAGGGAAAAAGTAACCCTTGTAGAGGAAGCACCAGGTATTCCAAGCTAAAGAAGCCCTGATGTACTTGGAAAAAGTGAAGTCCTTCGCGGCCCAGCATAGTGTTGTGCCGGAGAAGGTTTATGAGTGCTTGGACACAGTGGCTAAATTCATGACCACTGCAGTCCTAAGTGCACAAGAGCCGCCAAAGATTACTAAGTTCTTCAAAACATGCTAAATAAGCAGAAATTTACATTCAGATGAGCAGAATTGCAAATAAAAGGGTTTAAAGTTCATTTCAACAGCTGATATTTTCTTTAGCTCCTGATAACAAGTTGGAACCCAGCTATTTCAGTTGAGCGAACGTTCACTCTAACGAAGTTTTTCCTGGGGTCACGAAGTTCGTTCAAGTGAAGTTTCACTGTAACGTTGTTGAGAAAAATACCAGAAAAATATAGACTACGACAGCACGTACCACATTCTCACTTCGATGACTCAGTCAACGTATTGCGAATGTGCTTTTTCATTCCAAGATAGCCAAGTCCCAGTGAAGGCTTTAGACGGCGTCGGCTCACTTCCTGTGGAGATGGTGACACTGTGAAAGGTAAGCAAACAACTTGCCTTCCTTAAATCGCACGCCATATGTGTTAATCTATATTTATTCTATTAAGTTTTCCCAATTGTAAGTCCGCCTAAGCATTGTCACGTAATCTTTCTGCGCAACGTAGAAAGCGCCGGTGATCTATATTTTGCGACCCACAAGCCGGAAGGTTTCAGTGTAGTCGTGATTCATTAGCGCTATTCACACACATCAGGTAGCAAAATAAAGAACGGAGAGTTCTTCGTGGCAAATTGAGCCGTCTGATGATCGAGAAAAGCCCAAAAGCAAGCGAAGTAATTCCGACAGCCGTGTCTGCTCCTACACTGTAAACCACTTTACACCCGTATAGGTGTAACTTGGTGTCTATAACTCACACCCCTACACCCCGAAAAATAGGTGTGCCAAGCAGGATTACACCTATACAATGGGTGTAATTTCAAACTTTCACCCAATGGGTGTAAAAGCACATTACACCCAAACGAGAAAAAGGGCGTTGGGGTGTTTATGCACAATTACACCCAAACACCCAGGCAAAAATTTCCATAATTCCGAGTGGTTCCCCCCTCCCAGTTGGCTCCCATTGAAACGCTAGAAAGCTTACCCTTTAGCTAGTCCTTTCAAGGGCGCATGACCTATTGTAGTGGCTCCTGCCACAGAGGGAAAATCCTGGCAGCAGCACTGATATTATGGTGCATATGAAGCACGGCATATATGGCCCTTACATATACAGTGCAATCGTGAGTGAATACAAAGTCATTACTTAAAATGTGTTGACACATATTGCAAGATGTTCACACAATTATCCAATAGTACAAAATAAAGTCAAGCTTTAATAAACACAGAGCTCGTACATCCGAGACAAATTCTATGGTATTCAATGACCTTTCTCGAGTGTGCAGAACGGCATCGTGTATGTCGCCAAACAAGGAGCACAAATGACGTGGAGCACGAATGACCAAGGCGTTTGTGTCAAAATATGAAGCAAGGGCATTATTTCCACTTCATAAAGAGGAATTCAATTTAACATGCTTCATTGTAACACAGCCGTTTAGTGCAGTATGGGTCTTAGAACAAGCGACACCCGTGCGAGTGGGTTGTAATATATAAAAACGCCCTCGAAAAGGTAGCAGTTACAGGGAGGAGCACAAATGAACCTTCTTCCCTGTCAGCCCTCTTGGGGCACTACAGACACCTGGTCCCTTTGGGTGCACCCCAGAATGAATTTTCCCGCTGTAGTTGCCCTTCCTAAGAAGGGAAATATTGGTGCTACTTCTTATACCTGCACTTATGCAGTTGATAAAATAAGGTGCGATCATCTTAAATGGGCTGCATAACATCAGTGTATGTGTTTGGAATCAACTGGAACACACAAGGTACGGTCTGATCGTTCTCCTGTTAAGGAGATAGTTCAGAAATGTGCAATCCCTTGATGAGAAAGTGGATTGATAAAGTTTCAAAATGCCAGCAGTACCCACACCACTGTGCCTGTTGTCGACTTTCTTAGTAGGGTAAACACTGCCATCACACAGCTGTAGCTGATACACGAGCAGGGTATCAATGCTCCGTGACAACTCACGCAACATTATAAGGACTCTGAATGTCGTTTTCCACAGCAGGCCTCAATATTATCTCTTTTCTGGGAAAGTACATGAGTGAAGTAGAAAAGTGCACATTGCTGGAATTATGAAATCTCTCCCACTTTCTCAAAAGCAATGGATTGTGGCTCCAACACAAAAAAGTGAGCAATCGGGCCATGACGTGCACGTTGCAGCGCATGCTGAATGCGGTAATATGCAGGAAATGCATGGGAATAGGGATGTTATGACCACGACAGCACTGCAGAAGCATTACCTACATAACAACAGTAGAATCAAATTTTACATGGGCATGTTCAGAGAAATTTAAAGATTATCCCTTTCCAAGCAAAGACAACAGAATCATTGGTAATTGAATAAAACGAGTATTTATTTCCTTTAAAAAATATTCACAAAACTTAAAGCTTGTCATATAGCTAAAAAAAATTTAAAACAATACTCGATGCACTGATTTCACTGACAAGTACTGGCAGTTTTGTTAAGCTAAAGTTTCAATAGCAAAAGATCTCAATTATTAAAACTACTGCAAAAAAAAGTCACAAAGTCCTTTGAATATAAAAACTAAGCCAATAACCACAAAGTGGAATGACCTGCGAGAACATGTTGAAATCGGCAGAGACAAAATGGCTTGTATTAAAATGTCACAAAAAATGAGCAAGAAATTGAAATGAAATACTAGTACCGCCATAGTATTCGTTTCGGTATAATGTAAAACAAATAACTACTCGTTACCATATGAAAATTAACTTTATGGCTTAAGCTCTAATTAATCACAGGTGGCGACATACTTTAAGCAGAAGATAAGGCCTATTTTCTAGGCTTTTTTGAAACTGTTCAGAAGCTTTACTACTTGTGTCCTCGGAGTCATTACCCAATGGCCAAGAAGGAGCCATTCAACAGCGACGAGAACGTTGAACGCCTTGTTATGGCAGTCGATATTTAACAGCCAATGTGCTGCCGTGAGTGCAGCTACTCATTCTTCGGCATTGGGCACACTGAAGAGCAGTTCTTTGTCCACATGGAGGAAAAGCTTGCTTGCATAGGGAAGACCGGGGCCATCGTACACAATGCAAGGTGTTATTGGAACGCTCTCTCCCTGCATGATAAAAAATAAAAAAAATCATTGTCTGGAAAGCACTACGCAGACTTCAATTATTATTGCGATAGCAATTATATGGACAGTCTCGGCTGGATTTTGCCGTCGCCGTCGCCGCCGTCATGCACCGTATATGTATAAGTATGTATATATATATAAAGGCCCCAAAGAAAAATAACTCAGAAAAATGCTTCCGAAGCGCGGAATCGAACCAGGGACTTCTTGCTCCGCAGCGAGCGGCGCTATCCACTACGCCACGAAACGCAGATCCTCCACGTAGCTAACGGCGAGCGTTATATACACACCATTTAGCACTGGACGGACTCGGAGACAGAAGGCGATAATAAGCGTTTCTTCATTACCAGCGAGGTGGCGCTAGGAGCCCGACGGGCGTAGGACGGGCGCATTTAAAAGTCGTCGGCGAGCTCGCTCGCTTCTTATATTTGCGCATGGGAGAAGCTTGCCCTTCCGCTGTCTGCTCGCGCGGTTTTCTCGTGGCGCGGGGTAGAGGAATGTTTCACGCTTTCACCGTGATGTCCGCGCTCATGTTACGGCGCGTACGAATGTCACTCGAGCTCAGGGACGCCGCTAAACGAACAAACAGAAGATGAGCGCGAACTATCAAGTGTCACAGCTCGACACTTGAAGCACGCTAGTTTCCTTCGCTGCTTCGGCCGCCTTTGCAACAGAAGCGCTGTTCAAACTGAGAGTATCCATTGGCGAGCCTCACTTCGTATAGCATTAGTTCCTTGCTATCGCATTCATTGCTTCGGCCTGGCGGCGAAACTGTGACTTTTTTGTTTCAGTAAATAACAGTTTCTGTGCCGTGTACTATCGTGAGTAATATGAGCTCGAACATGCGAGCACGTGGAAAATAGCCTCAAAACTGAGATAGGGTGATACGTGGATGGCGCTGCCGAAACTGGAGGGGAGAGGGGGGGGGGGGGGGGGGGGGCGCTGTTCCGCTGGCTGTTGGTACTCCCGCCTAACTAGCGTTGCTGCGAGATGTCGGCTGATTGCGCGCCAATGACCGCTAGCATTGATAACAAAATAAATAAATGAGGCGCAGCAAAATCCTCAGCCGACACCACCGAGATACTGATGCGCAAGCATGGCCTGCGCATCGTGGCAGGCTACGTCACAGCCGATATCTAAGCAGCTACCTAGTCTGATGTGGCTGTTCGCATTGATGGGAATTCATATCACCGCTAGCGGCCACTGACACTCTCTAAGATGCTGTTTCGCATCAACAATATCGAAGCGGGAGGGTCAACAGCTAGTGGAAGCGCGGCGCCCTTTCCACTTTGTTTCCGACAGCCGCTGCTGCGAATCGACCGACGTAAGGTTCAAGGCTGTTCGCCACGCGCTCGCGTGTTCGAGCTCATATTGCTCACGATAGTACCATCCAAATAAGAAGCTCATAACATGCCCCATATGTAACTGGAGAGAATTAACAGCTTTTCTACGTGCAATTAGCTTGTTTGGGAAATAGAAAGTACTATTTGACAAGTATCATCCGCATTTTTAAAGAAAAACGAGCATTCTTTAGTGGCATGAAGGATTCCTGCACATCGATAAAAAGCATATAAAACAAAACTATGCACAAGGACTTCTCTTCAAGGCTGCAAGTTGCAGCCTTGAAGATGAGTGGAGAATTTAAAATATCTGTTAAATCGTTAGGCTTGTCTTTTACCAAATATCATTGGAGATGGTCGTAGAAACTGCGTTTTTTAATGTTTGTACTGGTAAAAGTATTTAGCGAAGTTACAACGCCAAAGCGAGGCGAGGCGCATATAAGTCTTAATAACCACAACAAAATAATGAAAGCTAGACATAATGGAAACAAACAGAATGAAATAAATGGTGCTCGGGCACTCAGGCGTACGCACGAAGAAGGGGGGGGCGGGTGCGCCCCCCCAGGTCAATTCAGACATGGGGGGGGGGGCGCAAAGTCTGCCCCCATACTTTGACATTTTAGTAAGGCGGGGAGAGGGGGCGGCGATTAACCTTCCTACTCCCCTGCCCCCTGATGGGGAACCCTGCGCACGTCTAAGCTCGAACGCTCGAACTAGCGCTTGCACAGTTCAGGTAGGTAAGGCGATTCGGCCACACATAGACATGAAAAATTCATTCGAACACAAGTCAAGTTTAACGGACGGCTCCCCATGCACGGGTGCCGGCATTATCAGGCAACCTATGTTACGGATGAATTAAAACATCGGTACGAATTTAACGAAACGGAATGTATTAGCACTTAGGAGAGCTTCGCGAGGCGTACCTAAAACGAAACAACACGCTGCGTTAAAATGACCCACACGCATCAACCCGAGCATCACGGTAGTTTTAGCGCACAAAACGAACAAGGACGGAAAAGAACGACGCGGACACCACGTCGTTGCTTTCTGTCCTGGTTTTTTTTTTCTTGTGCGAAAAAAAAAATGCACTTGGATTACCAACAGGCCGAAGCATACGCGCTTTGGACACGCTTGACGCTTAGAGGTAACAGGCGCCGTCACAACCCAATTATTCTTAAATCAAAATATTGGTTCATCGAGAGCGGGGCCCCCTTCCAACACCACCGCCGACAGGAGGGCACCGCCACAACTGCGTTCAAATCCCCCTCCGAATCACAGCCGCGCATGCGCACACTGCTTTCAACACCAAACAAAGCAAAGCTCGCCCGCGCCTAATGTCACACAACTTTGCCTTCATCCCGATGAAACAATACACTCACATATGCTCGCTACGTTAACAAATGCTCACCGATCGTCAACCAGTTAAGAAAAGCTTAGTTAACGGCATTAGATCGCGCTCTCGGAGTTAACAAAGCGCTGGCCGTAGCAACGTGATAGTGGTACATACCGTTTCAGTTCGAGTGCTCCACGATATGAAGCTGCAGGTCTCCCTTTGAGTATAGTGCATCTTCGTAATAAGCAGCACTGGCAGAAGGTAAAGGACGAGCACACAGCGCACGCACACTTCAAATAACCGAAACATCGACTGCAAAACTCGACCGATCGGGAGGCGACGCACAACACACGCAGAAAACGGTCGAGTCCGGCGGCGTGTCTGAGCGCGTTGCATAAGTCACGTGGTGATAGAGCTGTTCCGCGCGCTGCGCACGCGCGGCAGCGGCGGCTGCGCCGGCCGAGGAGGTGGCGCCGGTGGCGCCCCGGCCGTTGTTGGGTCGCGTGGGCGCAGCTTTCTTTCTGCGGCAGTGTTATGTTTTGTAATGCTTTACACAGTGTATTCGAATCGCACTAAGCATTGCGACGACACAGTAAGGGCTGCATGACTACAAGCAGGGCTTGAAGTCTCGCTTCACTGGAGGGGGCCCTCACAAAGCGGCAATATATATGTATATATATAATCTCAAAGAAAAGATCGCCTAGCAACGATCTTTTCGCCGCTAAACTGATGCTGCTGTGGCCTCAGCGGCTCTGCTACGCGCAGATCGTGGGTTGTTGGAACGCGGTGGGAGCACGCTTTCACCGTGATGTCCGCGCTCATGTTACGGCGCGTACGAATGTCACTCGAGCTCAGGGACGCCGCCAAACGAACAAACAGAAGATGAGCGCGAACTATCAAGTGTCACAGCTCGACACTTGAAGCACGCTAGTTTCCTTCGCTGCTTCGGCCGCCTTTGCAACAGAAGCGCTGTTCAAACTGAGAGTATCCATTGGCGAGCCTCACTTCGTATAGCATTAGTTCCTTGCTATCGCATTCATTGCTTCGCCCATGCGGCGAAACTGTGACTTTTTTTGTTTCGACGGAATTATGTTGGAATTTATGTTTAGTACCTGAAAATATCTAGGCGCCGGTTTGCACTTTGAACGTACGCCCCGTCCCTCTGCGATGTAGCTAAAGACGAAGTTAGCGCACATGGGTGGACATGTGACTTTTTCTACAACATGCCAGCTTTTCACTCAACGTCATCTTCGCATGAGACACATGATATATATATATATATATATATATATACATACAGGCGGATGATAGGGCAAACCTGTCGAAATATGCATGGTGCGTGCAGTCGTAACATGTCAAAACACCATAACACATTGACGCTCATGACATTAGATATTAAGCATTGTCAAAGTGAACACGCCTTATATATATACATATATATATATATATATATATATATATAGAAGCTGAAGTGAAGTGGACGAACGAACGAAAAACGATGCTTTATTGCCAAGCATATTGCCAAGCATCGTTTTTCGTTCGTTCGTCCACTTCACTTCAGCTTCTATAATTCTACCGAATCCAGGAAGACCTTCTATATATATATATATATATATATATATATATATATGGCGTTCGCTTTGACAATGCTTAATATCTAATGTCATGAGCGTCGACATGTTACGACTGCACGCACCATGCATATTTCGACAGGTTTGCCCTATCATCCGCCTCTACCCCGTCGTTTGTCACCCGTAACTTGTGAGTAATGAAGGGTTAAATTTAGCCATACGCCAACATCTACTGAGCTGAACGTGTAGCACTCCGGTAGACAGTTCATTTTCTCTCCAGTAAGCCACCTCGCGCGCGTACGGTACTTACGGCACTAAACTGGACGTCAAAGTAATTGATTGAGTCGTAATACGAAATACGCGTTGTATATTAGCGCTAGAACGTACAGAACTTCCCGAGGTTGCGCAAAGAGGCTGCCGCGAGACGGCCTTTCAATATACACCTGCGCGCTTTGACGGGAATGCGGGAAAGCGCGATTACTCTAGTTGTATGGGAAAGTTTTGTAACGCAATGTAGGCCGTGATGGCGCGTCAGAACATCGTACGATATAATCGGTACACTGCAAACCGTTTCACACCCTTATAGGTGTATTTGCGATAAAACACCTATCGTACACCCTTTTTTCTGTCAATATTATCCGAAAGGGTGTAATGTCTTCTTTGCACACCCTTCGCACACCCTTTTTTCATTTTTGGGTGTACAATGGGTGTATGTTCTGTTAAACACCCATGGGTGTTCTTTGGATTTTACACCTATGGGTCAATTCACGCAGTGAATTGACCCATAGGTGTAAACAGGTATCGTTGTACTGCTGAATGCAATAAACTGAGACACTGAACACCACGGGCAACGCCTCCTGAAACCACGGGTCACCACCCTGTTCGACAGAGCGTCTTGGCACAGGATACTGTTTCACGAGGCACCTGAGTGTGAAGCTACCTGCTCGTGAATCAGTAATGGTTCACATTGGTTTGCTAAGCTTGCCACTAAATTTTCATTCTTTTAGTAGTGCATCACAAGTCTGCTGTAATTACAAAGACGCATGTATTTTGCCTACTTTATTAGGCAAGTGGTAGTGAAAATAAAATATAGCATTGTCGTGCCTGAGGTTCTGAATGCAGTGAGTCAACTGATGTTACTTATTTTGAGCTCACATATATTTAAGCCTTTACATCCCGATTTATTTTTGAGAAATCGTTTCCAAAATAATTTTATTTATTGCTTGATTGGATTGACACGTTGAATGAATGCCCGAAATACATTCGGAATAATATATGTATTTGTTTAGCATTCATAAGCATTTGTTCAGTTTAGAGATAGTTGGCTTCACTGCACTGTCATCATCGCAAACACCTCTCCTAACGCTTAATCTAGCATACATATACAGTGAAATCTCGTTGACACGATTCTGCATAATACGTTTTTCAGCCTAATACGTTCTCCTTTTTATTTCCAGCCAACATCCCTTGAAAATATTGCATTTTCATGCGTTTAATACCATCACACTTTTGCCAAAACTGGATAATACGACCGCGAAAGTGGATCTTGACCGATATATCGAGAAATCCTGCGTTTATTCTTCGCTATGACAGCTCCCAACACGCGTTCCAACAACTCACGATCTGCGCGTAGCAGAGCCGCTGAGACCACAGCAGTATCAGTTTAGCGGCGAAGAGATCGCTGCTAGGCGATCTTTTCTTTGAGATTATATACATACATATATATTGCCGCTTTGTGAGGGCCCCCCGTCCAGTGAAGGGAGACTTTAAGCCCTGCTTGTAGTCATGCAGCCCTTACTGTGTCGTCGCAATGCTTACTGCGATTCGAATACACTGTGTAAAGCATAACAAAACATAACACTGCCGCAGAAAGAAAGCTGCGCCCACGCGACCCAACAACGGCCGGGACGCCACCTCCTCGGCCGGCGCAGCCGCCGCGGCCGCCGCGCGTGCGCAGCGCGCGGAACTCTATCACCACGTGACTTAAGCAACGCGCTCAGGCACGCCGCTGGACTCCATCGTTTTCTGCGTGTGTTGTGCGTCGCCTCCCGATCGGTCGAGTTTTGCAGTCGGTGTTTCGGTTGTTTGAAGTGTTCCTGCTCTGTGTGCTCGTCCTTTACCTTCTGCCAGTGCTGCTTATTACGAAGATGCACTATACTCAAAGGGAGACCTGCAGCTTCATATCGTGGAGCACTCGAACTGAAACGGTATGTACCACTATCACGTTGCTACGGCCAGCGCTTTGTTAACTCCGAGAGCGCGATCTAATGCCGTTAACTAAGCTTTTCTTAACTGGTTGACGATCGGTGAGCATTTGTTAACGTAGCGAGCATATGTGAGTGCATTGTTTCATCGGGATGAAGGCAAAGTTGTGTGACATTAGGCGCGGGCAGGCTTTGCTTTGTTTGGTGTTGAAAGCAGTGTGCGCATGCGCGGCTGTGATTCGGAGGGGGATTTGAACGCAGTTGTGGCGGTGCCCGCCTGTCGGCGATGGTGTTGGAAGGGGGCCCCGCTCTCGATGAACCACTATTTTGATTTAAGAATAGTTGGGTTGTGACGGCGCCTGTTACCTCTAAGCGTCAAGCGTGTCTAAGGCGCGTATGCTTCGGCCTGTTGGTAATTCAAGTGCATTTTTTGTCGCACAAGAAAAAAAAAGAAACAGGACAGAAAACAACGACGTGGTGTCCGCGTCGTTCTTTTCCGTCCGTGTTCGTTTTGTGCGCTAAAACTACCGTGATGCTCGGGTTGATGCGTGTGGGTCATTTTAACGCAGCATGTTGCTTCGTTTTAGGTACGCCGCGCGAAGCTCGCCTAAGTGCTAATACATTCCGTTTCGTTAAATTCGTACCGATGTTTTAATTCATCCGTAACATAGGTTTCCTGATAATGCCGGCACCTGTGCACGGGGAGCCGTTCGTTGAACTTGACTTGTGTTCGAATGAATTTTTCATGTCTATGTGTGGCCGAATCGCCTTGAATACCTGAACTGTGCTTGAGCATCAGTGTGCACTTAGACGTGCGCAGGGTTCCCCATCAGGGGGGAGGGAAGCAGGAATGTTAATCGCTGCCCCCCTCCCCCCGCCTTACTAAAAAGTCAAAGTATGGGGGCAGACATTGCGCCCCCCCCCCCCTCTGCCTGAATTGACTAGGGGGGGCGCACCCTCCCCCCTTCGTGCGTACGCCTGAGTGCCCGCATTCGAGCACAATTTATTTTATTCTGTTTGTTTCCATTATGTCTAGCTTTCATTATTTTGTTGTGGTTATTAAGAGTTATATGCGCCTCGCCTCGCTTTGGCGTTGTAACTTCGCTAAATACTTTTACGTGTACAAACATTAAAAAACGCAGTTTGCACGACCACCTCCAATGATATTATTTAGTAAAAGACAAGCCTAATGATTTATAAGAGATTTTAAATTCTCCAATCATCTTCAAGGCTGCAAGTTGCAGCCTTGAAGAGAAGTCCTTGTGCATAGTTTTGTTTTATATGCTTTTTATCGATGTGCAGGAATCCTTCATGCCACTAAAGAATGCTCCTTTTTCTTTAAAAATGCGGATGATATTTGTCAAATAGTACTTTCTCTTTCCCAAACAAGCTAATTGCACGTAGAAAAGCTGTTAATTCTCTCCAGTTCCATATGGGGCATCTTATGAGCTTCATATTTGGATGGTACTATCGTGAGCAATATGAGCTCGAACATGCGAGCGCGTGGCGAACAGCCTTGAACCTTACGTCGGCTGATTCGCAGCGGCGGCTGTCGGAAACAAAGCGGAAAGGGCGCCGCGCTTCCACTAGCTGTTGACCCTCCCGCTTCGATATTGTTGATGCGAAACAGCATCTTAGAGAGTGTCGAGGCCGCTAGCAGTGATATGAATTCCCATCAACGCGAACAGCCACATCAGACTAGGTAGCTGCTGAGATATCGGCTGTGACGTAGCCTGCCACGATGCGCAGGCCATGCTTGCGCATCGTTATCTCGGTGGTGTCGGCTGAGGATTTTGCCGCGCCTCATTTATTTATTTTGTTATCATTGCTAGCGGTCATTGGCACGCAATCAGCCGACATCTCGCAGCAACGCTAGCGAGGCGGGAGTACCAACAGTCAGCGGAACAGCGCCCCCCCCCCCTATCCCCTCCAGTTTCGGCAACGCCATCCACGTATCACCCTATCTCAGCTTTAAGGCTATTTTCCACGTGCTCGCATGTTCGAGCCCATATTACTCACGATAGTACACGGTACAGAAACTGTTATTTACTGAAACAAATAATTGAAGTCTGCGTAGCGCTTTCCAGACAATGATCTTTTTATTTTTTATCATGCAGGGAGAGAGCGTTCCAATAACACCTTGCATTGTGTACGATGGCCCCGATCTTCCCTATGCAAGCAAGCTTTTCCTCCCTGTGGACAAAGAACTGCTCTTCAGTGTGTCCAATGCCGAAGAATAAGTAGCTGTACTCATGACAGCACATTGGCTGTTAAATATCGACTGCCATCACAAGGTGTTCAACGTTCTCGTCGCTGTTGAATGGCTCCTTCTTGGCCAGTGGGTAATGACTCCGAGGACACAAGTAGTAAAGCTCCTGAACATTTTCAAGAAAGCCTAGAAAATAGGCCTTAGCTTCTGCTTAAAGTATGTCGCCACCTGTGATTAACTCGAGCTTAAGCCATAAAGTTATATTTTCATATGGTAACGAGGAGTTATTTGTTTTACATTATACAGAAACGAATACTATGGCGGTACTAGTATTTCATTTCAATTTCTTGCTCATTTTCTTGTGACATTTAATTTAATACAAGCCATTTTGTCTGCCGATTTCAACATGTTCTCGCAGGTCATTCCACTTTGTGGTTATTGGCTTAGTTTTTATATTCAAAGGACTTTGTGACTTTTTTTGCAGTAGTTTTAATAATTGAGATCTTTTGCTATTGAAACTTTAGCTTAACAAAACTGCCAGTACTTGTCAGTGAAATCAGTGCATCGAATATTGTTTTAAAATTTATTTTTGAGCTATATGACAAGCTTAAATTTTGTCAATATTTTTTAAAGAAATAAATACTCGTTTTATTCAATTACCAATGATTCTGTTGTCTTTGCTTGGAAAGGGATAATCTTTAAATTTCTCTGAACATGCCCGTGTAAAATTTGATTCCACTTTTGTTATGTAGGTAATGCTTCTGCAGTGCTGTCGTTGTCATAACGTCCCTATTCCCATGCATTTCCTGCATATTACCGCATTTAGCATGCGCTGCGACGTGCGCGTCGTGGCCCGATTGCTCACTTTTTTGTGTTGGAGCCACAATCTATTGCTCTTGAGAAAGTGGGAAATATTTCATAATTCCAGCAATGTGCACAGTTTTCTACTTCACTCATGTACTTTCCCAGAAAGATAATATGGAGGCCTGCTGTGGAAAACGACGTTCTGAGTCCTTATAATGTTGCGTGAGTTGTCACGGAGCATTGATACCCTGCTCGTGTATCAGCTACAGCTGTGTGATGGCAGTGTTTACCCTACTAAGAAAGTCGACAGCAGGCACAATGGTGTGGGCACTGCTGGAATTTTGAAACTTTATCAATCCACTTTCTCATCAAGGGATTGCACATTTCTGAACTATCTCCTTAACAGGAGAACGACCAGACCGTACCTTGTGTGTTCCAGTTGATTTCAAACACACACACTGATGTTATGCAGCCCATTTAAGACGATGGCACCTTATTTTATCAACAGCATGAGTGCAGGTATAAGAAGTGGCACCAATATTTCCCTTCTTGGGAAGGGCAACTACAGTGGGAAAATTCATTCTGGGGTGTGCCCAAAGGGACCAAGTGTCTGTAGTGCCCCAAGGGGGCTGACAGAGAAGGTTCGTTTGTGCTTCTCCCTGTAACTGCTATCCTTTCGAGGGCGGTTTCATCTATTACACCCCACTCGCACGGGTGTAGCTTGTTCTAAGACCCATACTGCACTATACGGCTGTGTTACAATGAAGCATGTTAAACTGAATTCCTCATTATGAAGTGGAAATAACGCCCTTGCTTCATATTTTGACACAAACGCCTTGGTCATTTGTGCTCCGTCATTTGTGCTCCTTGTTTGGCGGCATACGCGATGCCGCTCCGCACACTCGAGAAAGGTCATTGAATACCGTAGAATTTGTCTCGAATGTACGAGCTCTGTGTTTATTAAAGCTTGACTTTATTTTGTACTATTGGATAACTGTGTGAACATCTTGCAATATGTGTCAACACATTTTAGGTATTGACTTTGTATTCAGTCACGACTGCACTGTATATGTAAGGGTCATATATGCCGTGCTTCATATGCACCATGAAATCAGTGCTGCTGCCAGCATTTTCCTTCTGTGGCAGGAGCCACTATAATAGGTCATGCGCCCTTGAAAGGACTGGCTAAAGGGTAAGCTTTCTAGCGTTTCAATGGGAGCCAACTGGGAGGGGGGAACCACTCGAATTATGGAAATTTTTGCCTGGGTGTTTGGGTGTAATTGTGCATAAACGCCCTTTTCTCGTTTGGGTGTAATGTGCTTTTACACCCTACACCCTTTTTTTCATTTGGGTGTATTTATGCTTTTACACCCATTGGGTGAAAGTTTGAAATTACACCCATTGTATAGGTGTAATCCTGCTTGGTACACCTATTTTTTGGGGTGTAGGGGTGTGAGTTATAGACACCAAGTTACACCCATACGGGTGTAAAGTGGTTTACAGTGTACTGCGAGAAGTAGAATTAAAAAAAGTGTTTCTTTCTTTATAAGCACATGAGAGAGATTTTTTTTTTAATTTACATCTTGGCTGACAAATACGACGCCGGCTGGTCCTCGGCTTCCGAGTAGTTGAGAAATACGCTATACAAAGTCAAAGTAGCATCACGACGTTAGAAAATTGGTGGTACGTGCAGCAAACTCAATCGTTATCACATATAAGTTGAAATAAATGTTACTTTCAGGCGGTATGAGCCTGGTGTCTTTCAGCTTCTTTCTAGCGTTCGTCAGCGTCTAGAACGGCACCATGGCATGAGCATCTCGAAGCCACCGTAAGGCGTGTTTGGCGTCGAATTTCCGCAACGTTTAAATTTTTCTTGTGTGTACAATTATGCATGTTTCTCTTACACGTAGCATTAGAGAGGGCTTGTGAAGGTGAAAATCACAGACCGTTTCGTTTCACCGCCGCGTTGTGAGGTACAAAATTATTGAGCATGCGTCCTGAGAACACGTTCTGAGAAAGGGCGATGGAGCGCAGTCGGAGAGTTGAGGGAAAGGGCAACGGCGACGAAGTAAGAGGGTGGAGGAAAAGGGCAACAGTGGCGCTGGGGAAGAGGGGGCACATGTCAAAGGTCACATCGGGCTTGCAGCGCGCTCGCCCTACAGCAGATCAGCAGAACGTCCAACTATAGTTGGACCTTCTGCTGATCTGTATAGGCTTCGGCGTTCACATTCTGATAATGCTCATCGGTCAGCTCTCCGCTAAGCTGTTATTGGTCAGGTTTCCGCTCGTTAAAGGTTCACGTGCTACGTGACGCCGTCTGGCAAAAAAATAGTGCCGCCCACTCGCCGTTATGACTACGAGCGGCGCTGACTAACACTCCCAGGTTTCATACACATAAATACCCAATAGTGTGGACCAGAGAACAACCGCCGCCGTAGCTCAATTGGTAAAAGCATCGGGTGCATAATCCGAAGGTTGCACGTTTAGTCCCTGCCGGCGGCAAGTTGTCTTTTCGACCACTTTACTTTCTTCACATCTATATCATAATTACTAACGTGCACTTAAAACAGCACAATTAACGTTCCCTATACCTTCCTTGGCGTTATTATCTGCTAGCTTTCACTAAACATCCTTCAGCATTTTTGGTTCCACTACCACAAAATTCAACGATGCCTTCATAGAAAGTCTTCTCCTTTTACACTTCTTGTGCGCCGTGACTACAACGCATTCGTATGTGCCAGATATATTCATATTATGCCAGCATGGGTGTGTAGCCATGGGAGTGGAAGGAACTTTTAAGTTCACCAAGGAAATTTATTTTGTTTCCTACATTTATTTCTTTATGGCGACGATGGTCTTACATGAGAGAGCCACGGACGGACGGACAGTTTTCTCGTTCAGTGGGCATAGTAATGCCTACGCATTTAAGAACTCCACAAGCTAAAGCCATGATACGTGAATACTCGAGAACGACTCAGACAGAATTCTGTAAGTGAGGTGGTAGTGGGCACTGGTAAAGACGTATACTGTAAACAGCCCGACCACTGCTGTATTCTGCAAAAAGAGGCCCACAGGTATACAAGAACATTAATTTCAGCGCTTTGTTGTACAAAATCGATTAATCAGATGACTTCGGATTGTACCACGACATCCGAAGTACAGCACCAAGTGCTACAAGTTTGCAGTTCTAACAAACCGGGCTCCTTTATATCGGCCCTTAGTGCGGAAGAATATCTGTTAAACAAACGGCCTGCGTGATATTTCCTTTGATGGCGGACTGTTCCTAGTGGATTACACTTAGTACTACGTCTAACGTGCATGCAAACTACGGGCTGCCAAATTCGCCTGCACTGTGTACACGTGGCCCACCGCAAGGCCAATAGGCGAACCCCCTTCTTAGGCCGCGTTTGCAGCCGCAAGAGAAACACAAGCAGCGGTGCCGCTCTCGCGGAACGTCGTTCATCTCAGCCGCCACCTGGGATTTCCCTGCTGCGGTGGCGGAAGGGTTGGTGGTGCGCCGAAAAGGCGGCGGGCCGCTGGCTAGCTCGCAGCTGCTGCCGCGTGCACACGGCGGGCGCGGTGATGAAGCGAGCAGTGCCTTTTGTGACTTCTTTTGCCTTACTGTCTGTTTCTTTATTGCTCCCTGGCATCACACCCGTGCACCTCGACTGCCTTTTTCTTTTTCTCTTCCGGCAGTTGCGGTGTAGTGGATCGTCCACAGCACATCATCGTATAGTTCTGTATTTGCGTAAAAGAACTTCCCTCGTCGACTGGTAACGCGCTGACTCACTCTTGTATGCGGGAATAGCCGAGCGTGTGCCATCTCTCGAGGATAAACTGATTACACCGTGCAGGTACCCCCCACTATAACGTTGTTTTATTAAAGACGATAGTCTTTCTTGGGGAACTTAAACGCAGAAATTTTGGTCTGTCTTTCTGTCTTTCTGTTTGTCGGCACATCACCCGATTCAGCCAACCGGCCAAAGTTGAACCACTTGCTTACCGCCCACCCATCTTGAACTGGTACGGCTGTTCATACTTGTGAACGTTGTCGATCAAAAAGTAAATATTACGCACATCTGAGGCGTAACATCATTACGTAAGTATTAGGTGGTGTGTTCCTTTAATAGAAAATACATAGATACGCAATTTTAAAGACCTTGATGGTATGCGTTTAACGTTGAGACAGTAACGCGTTTATTAAAAGATTGACGCAGCTGAAGCGATCAGCGGTCCAAGCCCAGGAAGCGCAAGCGCCAACAACAACCGTCTTCGTCTTCTTCTTTCGCAGGCGTTCCTGTCTGCGCCCTACCATGTTACAAATCACTCCCCCGCGGAAAAGGAGCCCTCCTGGCGACCTAAGGAACATGTACAACTGGTGGGGCATAATGCGGCTTCAGTCGATCGACGTGAACAGTCTCGCGGCCGCGACGACGGCGGTCCGTAGATGATTGAACAGGCTCAATCATATAGTTAACTGGGGATGCTTGACGTAAGACGCGGTAGGGGCCTTCGTACTTAGGCAGTAGCTTTGTGGAAAGGACAGGAGCGGAGGAGGGAACGCGAAGCCACACCATCGTTCCAGGCGAATACGACTGAGGAGGCAGGTTTTCGTCGTGACGGTCCTTCTGGCCCTACTCGCCCTACAATGTTACAACCCTAGTTTTTTAAGGTGCGCTGAAAATGCGACTCCGCTGAAACTTGTCTTCCTCCGTGCCCTCTGCACAAGCTCATGTTGTGTTTCGGTTTCGGTTCAGTATTGCATTGTACGAATGACAGGGGGCGCCACTCTGGCATTCCTGTTTTACCCAGGCGACGTGTAAGTAAGAGAGTTTGTGGAGAGTACTCGTTGAGTGCGGACCTTTCTTCTCCTTCGGCGCATCGCGCCAAACAGCGTGTTCGGGCTGGCCGGCGTCCCTACCGGTCGCATTGGTCACCGCCGGTCTTCGCCTGCCGCTGCGCCGGGACTACCAGCCCGCTACACAGCACTCATGTTTCCCGACGTATTGCCAAATGGCGTCCATATCTCACGTAGCGCCTCTTCTATCGTCTTTAGACGACATTTGCAGCGAAGCACGCAGATACGCGGCCAATTTTTTTACTATGCACCTTCTTTATCGTGCCTTCTTAAATATAGATGTGCTCGTTCTCGTGCTTGTATATCTCCTGGCATGGCTTCACATTGGGAGTGGATGTAGCTGTGCGATTGACGCTAATTGAGGCCATAGTTTGCCAGGTAGACGTGAATTCGGAAACCGTTGCTTTGTCTCATTATTATGTCCTGATTCTGATGCTCAACGGGTGCATTTTCTTACGCAGAACGGCTGGAAAATGTAGATGTCTCGCGTGAATAAGACGAAAGACCCGTTGTACTAAGGCAAGGGCGGGCCACACCTATTGCAGGCTGATCGAGACTGAGCAACGTCATGACAAGCAGCTAGATCGCATTGCCGGCGCCTGTAACTGTATACAAGTGGGGAAAAAAAATCTGTCTTTTCAGGGGACACGAACTAGCAAAAAGCGCACCCGCACAAAAGTAAAAAAAAAAAAAAAACACTGCGAAGAGCTATTGGCGCGTATTTAATTTCGGTATCATATATGGACACGTAAGGCGCGATTTTGTTATTCGATACTTAACATGACTGTCGATTTCATCTGTAAGCGCCGGTACTTTTCGCGAGCTGCATACCCGTTCACAAAGGATGAAAGTATCTGAGTTGTCCCACTTTGAGCGTGAATAAATGTTTGAAATTGCAACTCTGAATGCCGATGAAGATGAAACGCTAGCTCACTTGTTTTTTTTACAAGGTTGAACGTCCAGAGAATGTATTTAGTTATATAAGTGCGGCCGTATTTTGGTTAATTTCGATCACTTGCAGTCCTTTACTGTGGGCCCAATATTTCTACTTGTTTCATCTGAATACAATGTGGCCGTTCGAGCAAAAAATCAAATCTCTGGCCTCCCCTTAAGGGGTAGAAGGCTACCCAGCCATTGAGTGACCGCGGTAACAGCGTGTTTGAAACTTTAAATATTGATTCCCCATATAAACCAGTAACATAAATGTTGCTTAGTAAATAGACATTTTACATATACAATATCGGTTTTCGAAGTTTGCCTGACTCCTTTGGAATATTGTTTAATATATCTCGTGATAAATCAATGTCATTACCTCCAAAATGCTCCTCATAAGACACAATGGACGGGATTAGCCTCCTGGATTACAATGCTACGGAGAAACCTTTGCAAGCCTTCCGCTTTGAAGAGCTGAAGGAGCGACATCATTTTCACTTGAATTGCAGCATCCCAAAAATATCGGCGCAGCAGCGTCAGCTTGCATTTTAGGAACAAAACAACGGGGTAGGGAGCTAAAGATTTACGTACTATGAACGTTGAATACGCCGGACAGTCTACGTGGGTAATGATAACGTGACGCAATTAAAGTAAGTAAAAATTTTTTGTTATTAAAGCTTCTCAAATATATACTATTACCATTCAAACGCAAACACGGCAGATAACTGATAACGTATACAGAATTTCCGGTATACTGGCACACAGCATTCTGGTATGATAGGAAGCTTTGCAAAGTAATGAACTAGCTAATGCGGCAGCCGAGCGCAGGCTAGCCAATTGTCGCTGGGGACGCTGTCCCGCACAGAGAACGTCACAACTCAACTATTCTCAACTTCACTGAAAAGCTACACACGACATCACAGGCGCAGCAGAAGTGATCTGTTATATATACATTTCACTCGACGTCCCGAAAAATGCTTCTCACAGGATTATGACGCAAACGCGGCGACCATTTTAACTTCAGAATTCGATATCATCCTTCGCGCAACTTTTACAACGCAAATTCCGTCAGCGGATTATCGCCGGTATCGGTTCGTGCGTCGGTGCGGAACGTGCCTCTCGCGCTGTCACGGCTCTTGTTTACGCAGGTTTTTTGACGCGCCATTACCCTTAGATGGCGCGCACGATGACGTCAATATAATTACGATTCATACTGTATCATTCTCTTAACACAGAGAAAGTACTCGAACGGCGACAGCAGCGAACTAGGATTTCAAGCTCCTGCATCTGCGCTCAGCGCTTCTTACCCGTCACGCAATATACCTCGTGCAATTTCTTGTGTGGAACAAAGTACACAGATGATGTAGCGTGGAGAAAGCACATCGCTGCACCTGCGAGTTCCCAGACTCTCTGAGCTAACACACTTCCTCGTCCGGAAGCTCGCTGACCGGCTTAGACTCGCAGGTGCAGCTGCGCTGTGGCGCGAACCAATGATTCTCTGAACTATATAAAGGTGCCAGCATGTAAGGAAGGTGCTCAATATACCTCATACGGGTGTTTACTTTAGAACTGAACAAAATCCTGTTCGCATGATCTGCAGTGTGTGGTTTTATTAGATGCGAAGTATCTTATGGCGGAGTTCAATCCGGTGGTGGTGGTGGTGTGCGGCGTGACCGCCCTTACTGCGCATGCGCATACCCTCTCCACTCGCCCTCCCCCTCTCCACTCCCCCTCTCCCCTCTGCCTCCCCCATCCCCCTCAACTTCCCCTCTCCACTCTCTCTCCCCTCCCTCTCCCATTTCACGCTCTCCACTTTCCCTCTCCCCTCCCCCTTTCCACTCTTCCTCTGAAACGCGGGCTAGACATGCCGAAGTCCTCTCCTGCGCAACGCCGCGATGAGCACCAGCGCATGCGCGTCCCCTCCCCCTCTCTCTCCTCTCCTACGCTGCCCCCCTCTCGCAAGCCTGCCGACTGCGTTCCCCGCTCGCCCTGTGAGCATTAACGGCCACGCTAAGGGAAGACAAGACGCGCGTAGCGTTCCTCTTCGCGTTCCACGACGCGAGGTCGGTAGCATGTCCAGAGAACGCCAACGGAACGCGATCGTGCAAGTGCTCCGGCTTCGCATCGCCTCATGGTCCCCTTTAGCGGGAAATGGTGTAATTTTTTGATAATACGCTGTGATAAAGCATCGGTTCGACATTGAGATTCCCTAGAGTTAGACGAGGGCACGACACATTGCGATAATGAGTCGTACGAGAGCACGACTCATTATCGCAATGTAATAGAAAGGAAAGCGCATATCTGTTTTCCCGTCGCTCCCTAAGACGAACTAAGCGTTTAGAAATGCTTCCACATTGCAAATGCACTAATGTATACAAAACCGCAAGATTTCTTGCGGGAGGTACGGCTTGAAAAGTGTGATTCCGCGAGAAAGTGTGTGCAAGAAAACGTTCTCTAAGAAAGTACGAAACAGACAGACACTCTATGAAGTACAAGGGTATACGATTCGCAGCCATAACCTTCACAATGCTAGCGTCAGACAAAAGCCCTGGAGGCTGGATACGGTAGCGGCAGGCACTCGAAGATCCTAATCGCAAAGCGAAGCGACAGCTGCTAACGAGGAGGAAGTTCAAACATCAAAGGACCATTACGGAATCTTAGGAATGCGTGAACCGTTCGCTCGGCGAGAGAGTGGAAGAGCTAGTTTGAAGGAAGACAAAGGCACGCCGTAAGGGACAGTGCCGAATTAGTAACATCTTCTCTTTCTGCAAACGGAATTAGCGTTTTTAATTAACGCGTGAACTCGTTCCGCCAGTTCGAGGCATCCCGGAGTCTCTTCCTTTGCGCATTACTACGTAATTAGGCTCCGTCGAGGCGAGCACTTGTAATCGTAAAAGGCACTAAAAAAGAGAAAAGGGAAAAAAAAAACACCATTGTTCAAACGCACCCACTACGAAGAACAACCGCGTCGATTATCTTGGCGGGTAGTTATCTTGCCAAACGCGTTTTCTATTCGGCTACCGCCACACTACGCCTGGGCGATATCTTTGAAAGGAACCACTTATCTTTGTTCGAAACGTTAACGTTGCTGCATGGCACCTTAAAGGCCAACTTCGGCGATTTTTCGAGGTCGGTGGATCTCAATGAAATTCGCTGGGTACGTTCCTTTGCACGTTTCCGTCATTTATGCCAAATTACAGGCTTTAGACATGCGCAGATTGTTTGCAAATGAATGTAAAAGATTGTCTGCAAACGCCCTCCTGGCTTCCCACAATTATTGGCAACATTGCGTCTGTGACGTCAGTATTGGGAAGGCGGCGGAAGTGATGCACCGAGGGCACCGCTAACTTCGGCGCTTCGGCCGCTACAGCGAGCGACTGCTGTGCACAAGGCGACAGACAGCGTTGGTTTGGCCGGCGCTTCGCTGGTCGTCCCGGCTGTCACAGTTTTCATACTCCGCGCCGGGGTGACCGGCATGCCTTGCACGACTTCCGGTTCGTTCGTAACAACGTCGACGTCATACGTAGACAGTACACTCGGTTGGGTTTCGGTTTCGGTGTTGCGCTTTTTTGCTTATTTAAAATTATTCTCCAATTTGCCGAGTATTACTCCTATCGGGCCCGTAACAGGAGCGTCTCAGCAACATAAAAAGCACCATTACTTTGACATGGCCAAAAAATCGCCGGAGTTGGCCTTTAAGCACGACGGCGCTCCTCTATATAGGTTGGCCAGATAGGAACATTGGGCTAATACGTCTCTGAGAGCTCAGTTTCCAACCCATAGGTTATCTGGACATGCTCGTATGTTGCACCAAGCAGCCGAACCAACCGGACCAATCGTCAACGCCACCTGTCCTCTTTGATGCATCTCTGCATGCCAACTGGACTCCGCCGAAGAGAGGCCACACTGCTTTATCGCTTATGGCTAGGCGTGGCATTTACGAAGTCCTATTCCTTTCGGATTGGAATGGCTGACAACGCTCTTTGCGATGCCTGTCGTTGCGAGGAGACGCTACAACACGTCCTGTGCGACTGTCCGGCATATAATGTTCAGAGACAGTCACTGGCGTCCGTTCTAGCGCGCCTTGACAGTGGAAAAATGTCTGTTGAAACAGTTCTTGCATGCCGTCTAACAGAAGACATCACAGCTGAAGGCGACGAAGGCACTGCTGAGGTTTTTAAGAGAGACGAACTTGGACAAGCTGCTGTGACAGAAATGTCGCGTACCACGCAAGAGTGACCGACTGATTCTGTGTGTGCAGTGTGATGTGCTATCTTTCTATCTTTCTCTGTCTCTTTCCTCTCCATCTTTAATCTCCCCCACCCTGTCCCCATGTGTAGGGTAGCAAACCGGTTGTCCCATACTGGTTAACCTCCCTGCCTTTCCTTCTCTATTATTTTTTCTCCTCGTATGTTGCAAGTCCTACAAAAAATTGTTGTACGTTGAACGATGCACAGCCGTGTATGAGCATGTCCTAAATAAGTATAGAGTTTTACCAATGGGTTTTGGATCCGCCATACTGGGCTGTTAATTTTGCCGTTTTGTGTCTTTCACAACTAAACGAATAGTGCTACGGTAGACACATACGCAGACAAACGATTGGGTTTGTGCATTCGACGTTTCATGAGTTTGTCAATTTCTGTCGTGATATAAAAAAAAATATTAGAAAACATTCGGTCAACAGCCGAAGGTAGTGGCGCCTACATGTATTGTGTAATATCGTCTATCTAAAGTCGGACCAACATATACACATAGATATAAAGTTTAGAATTTCCGAACCTTGAGTCATTTGGTTGGTGTTCATAGTACTGAAAGCCATACGTCCGCAGAGAAAGAAATATAAAGAGAAGAACATTTGTTCGGCCATCATTTCAAAGGCTTGCACAGTGGGAAAAGAAACACACGTTTATGTGTGCTCAGGAGAAAGGGGAACCGACCGGCCAATTCTACGTTCCTACATCTGTCTGAGGGTGCGCGGATCAGAGGCCCCACTATGTAAACACTATAACGAAGGTTACCACTCATCAGTGTGTTAAGAATCGAATTACGAAAGTTTCATTATAGCTGACTCCGCCTCTTTAGTTTATTCCTCAGTGTATATGTAATCTTCGTTCTGATAGCCTTGCAGAAATGCCACCTGTGCCACATTTTGTAAGTGGTTGCTCGTGATCTTGGGGCTCAGAACATCCCGTATGCTCTATTAGGCCATGGGTTATACTCTATATAGTTCTTTGTTTGTGGGAACACAATTCGTGACAGAGATGGACACCAAAATAGTTATTGGAGAATACGCCAATAATGATAATCACGTTAACAAAACAGCTTAATAGATTTATTTTCTTATTTTATTTTATTCCCAAGTCTCATTTTGAGTTCGGAACAGACCTTGCACGCCAAGAAGTATTGTATAGTTAGTGCCTAAAACTCCAACCTCGTCAACAGTAGATGCAAACTTTGCGAATTGGATAAAAAAAAAGTCACAGTTTCGCCGCAAGGGCGAAGCAATGAATGCGATAGCAAGAAAAGCGGCCCGCGATGGACGCGCTGCGACTACCGTGCGTCCATCACTACCCGGCAGCTACTAGACGGTTTTAATTTCACGTACGTAGGGACTCCTCATACGCAAACGTGAAAAGTACACGTACGTTACGTGCACGACATCTGAAACGCTTTTAGCTACACGCACTCGACGCGCGGTGAGAGCTACCACGTAGCTCGATCTGCTGAGAATCATGAACACTGCGGTAGTTTGTTCGAGCGCCCGCGCGAGCAGACAGCGGAAGGGCAAGGTTTTCGCTGCGCAAATATCAGAAGAAGCGAGAGACCTGGCCGACGCCTTTAAGTGCGCCCGCGCGCTCCTAGCGCCATCTCCCTGGTAATGAAGAAACGCTTATAAGCGCCTCCGTCTCGGAGGTCTGCAAACGGTAAAGGGTGTGTATATAACGCTCGCCGTTAGCTGCCAGAGGGATGTACGCTTTGTGGAGTAGTGCTTAGCGCACCGCGCTGCGAATTCAGAGGTTGCTGGTTGGATTCCGCGCTTCGGAAGCATTTTTCTGATTTATTTTTCTTTGGGATATTGATGTATATATACATACTTATACATATACGCAGCATGACGGCGGCGACGGCGACGGCAAAAAATCAGCCGAGACTGTCCATATAATTGCTATCGCAATAATAAACTGTGAACTGCACTCGAACAGTTAGTGGAACTATTAATAAGTTTCGAAGGTATAAAATATGAAGACGCGGGTATTTTAGTAAAGATGTTGTGATTTTGTGAACATTAATTTTAAGTCCTTCAATGGCTATCTACGCCCTATCACCAGCTGCACGGACTGGCCATCCATTAAGGACACAGGGTAAGCCCTATGCGTCCCACGCATTTTTGACCATGTTGAGGAACCGTGTTCTCTACAACTAAAAGGGGTATGTACATAATAAATATGCTATTGCTTTTCAAATTTTGCGATTTTTTAACTGCAGCAGATTCCTTAAAATCTGACTGATATTACTATTTTGGTGAATTTTTTACCACTAAATTTCGGGTTAATTTCCATCATTCGAAACTTTTAACACACAAGATTCGCGGTGCATAACTTCAATTGCGGTAGAGTAGTTATATGCACTTATGCAGAATGCAAGGAAAAATAATCAACTGGTTATCTTGGAATTCCTAGGAAATAATGGAACCTAATGAATAGTAATCATGGTTTTGAGATAATCAAGTTTAAAGTGAGAAAACAGCTGAAAAGCGAACATCTTTTGCCACAAACACAGTTAAACTACTTTATTTAGTAGCGATGACATTGGTAATCATTGTCAGAGTCATTTCATCACTTTTGAGCCTGTCATCTTGCTTGCCTTACTTCTTTTGTGAGCTGTCGTGCAACTCTATCCGCAATGAACGAGTATTGTCGATTGTGGTCAAATTCTTTCAGAAAATTGACTGTGTTTTGGCCAGGCTTCGATCCGAATGATTTGAGAATTTTAATGATGGTCAAACTGCCATCATTAAACGAAAGAATAGCATCCAATGTCGCAATCCTTAATGCTCTGAAGCCTAAACAAAGACAGCAAAGATTCTGCAACAGAAGTTTGATTAGCTCAACACTTCCATGGCACAGTTTGGACGAGCAATTCTGTCTAACTGCGCCACAATTAATATTCATGTTCATTAGAGCATACCCGTCTCGAAGGACGTCGAAAAGGCCTAGAGGTTCGACGACGAAGAGCTTGCTTGCTCAGCGTTCGGTGCCTCAGTACGTCGCCGGTATTTATTCGCTTTTACAAGAGGACTGTATTGGTTGCCGCGAAATTAACGCTTGCTGAAGATCTTATTTACTCGCAGAATCTCAAATTACCGGCAGGCACGGCAGACACGAGGTGTAATGAAGCTAGGAGCTAAAAGTGTTTGAACAGACGCGCTCTGAAGGACAAATGGGAATAAAAAGGCGCACCGCGTCTTCTCATTGCCTTAGAAGTTACCCGACAATTTCTTATCGAGGGGCTTGTCCTGGGGTACGTGTTCACTCCCTACTCGCTTTCAGAAAAGTTGTCTTTCAGCCACACAAAAAAAAAACACCTCCCAAGAGCAGCTAGAACATGGAAAATATGCACAAAGGGATACACTTGCCAATTTGCAAAGATAAAAAAGTGACTTTTCTGTAATTTCGGAAGGAATTTTTGGAACGAATTACGAGCATTTTACTTTCTACAAACCAAACTGTGTAGTTTCTATCTTTTCTACTTCCTAATAACAGAGTCTGAAGTGCAACTGGTGCAGTCGACAACTGGGCTAGTCTTACGAAATCCATCATTCTGCAGTTTCTTGTCAGGTAGAAAGTCGGAAGAAATCCTTCCCAGAAAACGAAGTGAATCGATCTCACGTCGTGGATACCAGCAGATGCAGAAGACTACGTTGCAGTTGAGTAAGGCTATTGTTTTCCAAACAAGTCGAACTTGCAGAACCGGCCGTCACTTATTGGATCTCACGTCGTTGCGAAACTCTAGGATTTGTGGAGGTGGTGGCTACACGGATCTTACCTCCGTAGGGGGTAAGAGACGTGCTAGAGTCGTGCTTATTCGGTCTCTTTACCCCTGATCTACGGAGGGATGCGTTAACAAGTGGGGCACGATTACATGACAGAGCCAGTGAGATTGGGCGCCGGCGCGCCAAAGACGTCTACCGGCAACCTCAATAGGAATATACGTGCAAACATTTTGCCACCACAAGCCTTGCAACGCTCGCCATCAGGAAGGAGAGTTGGCCAGCAAGACATAGCCCCCAACCTTTACTCTCCAACCTGGTGCTGATGCCCACCGACGCCTGGCAACAGCACGCTCCCCCTCTTAGCCGTGTAATATCCTGTGGAAAGTACACGTTGCCCGTGACGCACCGCGTGGAGGTGGGGAGAGCTATGCTCAGAGGCCGCGGCTCCTATTAAGGTGGATTACACGGGCGCCCAACCACCCGCACCGTTCAGGCACCTCTGAGCATGAATGGAACTGGACACAAACTGGACCAGCCTACGAGGACTTACGTCTGAGCTGCGGCACCCGTTGGCTGGGTTACAGAGGTCTGCAAGCACCTCCTGCCTATGCAACACAGTTGTATGGTACTCTCACAAGGAAAGCATTCCCATACCAAGGCCTCTGAGCCGTCAGATTACAGGAGCTTACCATTCTCCCGGCCATTTTGGCATAGTTGTGTTCGCCTTGCGCGAACTGAGATGTAAATCTTCCTTGGATGCAGGCCGGTGGCAGAATGGACCTAGCCCATTCGTGTGAACTCTGATCGAATGCCGCGCCCCCAGGTAACAGGTTACAGAGGCTCACCACAAACCTCCGGCGTGGCTCATCCCAGGCAGCGTACAGAGAACACAACCGCCACAATTATTAAGATGCCTTCGAACCGGGTTGTTGAAATGCATTATTTCGCTTTTTTTTTTCTTTTCTTTTTCCAAAATGCGACAGCCGTAGCACATCCTTCTTGAATCGTAAAACTTGCGGGGCGAAAAAGTTACACAGTTGACGCCAAGAAATATAACAAAAGTAACACCGATAAGTATATAAGCGGCAATCGTTCAGCTAACATCTGTATTAAAAACTTAACAATATTCAGTGCAGTTAAACTTGTAGATAGGAACACTTGTAGATAAAGATAGAAACTACCTAATGCCAAATGAAATACACTAAAAGTAGGTTTATGAGGAAGAGGGAGGTGTAAAATTGCGTTTAAAATGCATTTTAATATTTATCTGAGCGAGTGTCATACGAAGATTGCACCACATCATTTGAACGTTTAGTAGCCTGCTAGCAAGATCAACTTAATTTCTCTTTGGCACAAGGAGATAAAGACCGTTTACAGCGGCTTACAACTGCTCTGTTTGTCTTATGCCTTCTTCCTGCGTTTATCCAGTTTTTTTTTTCATCCCAATAATAAATTAGAGACCGCCATGTTCACGTATAATCTTACAGCTGTTATTTTGTATATTTTGTATATTTTGTATATTGTATTTACAGCTGTTATTTTGTAATCGGCTTCCCCGTCATACGACGTCACGCGACGCCTACTAGGTATTGGCCTCGAGATCTTGGAATGGCGCCCTCTCTCGGGTGACGTCAGAGCGGGGACTCCGCTCTCAACCACGCTGTAGCAGCCGCTGCTTTTGTATGCGGATCGTCTGCTTCAGGCGGGAACTTTGTTGAACGAACAGCCTCGCGACGGTCAACTAACGCCTGTAACGAATGTTTTCGAGTGTAATCTTGAAGTTGTTTTAGTTGTGGCCCAATCGACAGGGCCAAGAAATCCCCCGGATGGCCGACGAGTGCGCCGATGGCACCGACCGCATTGCTGGTAAGAAAGTGAAACTATGTGTGAGTGTTCTCGCTCGTTATTTTGTTTCCGCCGTACGATACTAATTAGTTTGTGTGTTTCTTTCGATGTTTCAGTAAGTGAGCCGTTCTCCAGCATCTACAAGTATGTAGATAAAGCTTGTGAAAGGTCGCGGTGCTTCATCGAGGGCGAGGCGGCGTACAATGCAGGCAACGTTGTTGAATGCGCGGTCGAGGCCGTCAACCGAGATCGCATCACCGCCGCAGGTCTCGTCCTGCAAACAAGTGCGCAGGTGCCGCCTTATTGCACACTCCCCTGCCGATGCCCATGATCGCAGTTTGTCCGGTAATGTTGGTTCAGTGAGAACGATATTACGTCGTAGTTCATATTAACACCACACAGAGCCGTCGCATGGGTATTAGAATATAAGAAATATTTAATCGCTGATTATACCACGCACATGACCACAGAGATTAACGTGGCAAAGCCAAGCTGGGTCGAGTTTCATGCCACGCAGCCTAACGAAAAGCTTAAAGAGCTCCGCTTTTAAAAAAGTGTCTGCACTGCCTAAGGTGAAAACTTTTAGAGAATGTGCACTAAGCACCGGCAACAGGTTTCGCTTATGAATTTATGATAAGCAGTCCGCTAGGCGCGCGCTTGCCTTCATAAGTAAAATGCGTATGTACAGGCGCTCTCAGAATAATTCGGAACGCCGGACACGCAGCAGCGCGCCGGCGGAGTATGCGCGCAGAAAAGTAGTACTATGGTCTGCGCGTGCGCGGTCTCCCTAGCAAGCAAACGTTGCTCCGTATTGCACCTAGATTCGCGTTGTGTTGCTACAAAACGGTGCCCTGTGTGTCCCTTAGCGTTTTGATAAAGGGCGCTTGGTGGGTGGTGTCTGTGAGAAGCCGCGTGTGCGCATGCACGCGCGATGGAGCAGAGCCGTCGTGCGTGTTCGTGTGCTTGGATGACACTTTTCTTTTACTACTTTGCTTCATATTTATTATTTGATCAGATTATTTCCGGGAGGCGACTGTGACTAGCGCTCGCAAAGGACGGTGGTTTCATCTGATGCAACCGTGAACATATCGGTGGCCAGATTGATAAGGAGATACGAATATATTTGGAACACGGTGTAAGAATATTCAGGTGTTGACACTGCGCGCGCCTAAGCGGCCAGAAAACGTTCGGTCGTCGGTCCGTTGAGCGGTGCGCCTTCTAATGGCTTGAGGCGGAGAGCGCCCGCGAGTAGCCGAATCACGGTGGTGCTGCGTCATCGCCGCCGCGCTCGCCTTGTGATAATGCTAAAGAGCACCTAGCGCTACCATTTTGGTACAAGACAACGCCAGTCTAGATGCACTAAGGAGCGAAACTAGCTCGCTAGGGAGGCCGCGCATGCGCACACCGTGCGTGCATTTATCCGCCGGTGCGCTCCGCCGGCGAGCGGCTGCATGCTCGGCGTTCCGAATTATTCTGGGAGCACCTGTACACCATCCAAATGCAGCCGTAGTCTCAGATATCCTGCGCCGCTCAGCTGAGCTCACGAGGCGCGCTTTCCTGCGAGGCGTTTCGGAGGCCGCGTCGTCGGCTCCTTGTTTAGGGGTCTTCGCAGCAGGTTGTGGGACGGCACCGCACCTGATGTAAGTCGCCCATGCTTTTAGCCGGCGTGCAATAAACGGCTTAAGTATTGGCGAGGCGCTTAAACGCGGTCACAAGCTTAGCCAAGAGTGGCGCGGACGGTGGGTAGCAGAAGTCACTGTCCGCGAAATGCTTGCTGCACACTGTCGATGAAGGCGTGGGGCGCTTTCCCATTCTGCGCTTGACTATCCACTTCTTCTTTAGCTTCAGGTCCTTAGGATAGTTGTGAAAGCTAACGCCTTTTTCACGAGCGGACGAAGTACACTCAGGCACAGAGCAGTACTTCACCATTGCGCAGCACTCGCCGCGGAGACAAGCGGCCGCAGTTCTAAGAAACAAAGAGCTGTAGTTCTAAATGAACGTTAAAAGCAGGCCCACGGTTGTTCGAACAGCCTCAGTAGCCACCATACGCAAGATGACCAATTGAACTGCTTTTTTGTTGAGATTTACCACAACGGTGGTTTCAACACGGCGCTGGGCCTAAGTAGCAGACGAAAGCGCGCGAATCCCCGCTCTGACGTCAAACAGGCGCCGCTCGCAGCGCCGCCATCGGTCGCACACCAGGCCAATAGTTGTTGACGTACAAGGTTGGTGAGGAAGGCAAGCACGTCTTATACCCAACTTGCCAACCTTACATGTAGTGAATTGGTTAATTATGTAATTATCGGAATCGTATTTCATTATGCTTTCTGTCGCAGGTGATGTGTTCAGGGAGTGTAATGCTGTTAAGGGAAAACAAGGCAATATCGATATCGGTTCAGGTCTCAAACATGGCATGACATTCGGGGCGACGAATTCTCGCCGTTAGGAACATATATACTATTACTGTCTCTAGGAAAAGGTACTTAAATGTGTGCGCTGGACGAAGGAACTGTTCGATTATTCTAAGCACTATATGAACGTAAATATATAGATAAGGACCCCAATTGCCAGCGATTCGAAAGTGAAAGACAACAGGTATAAAATAATTTCAATTATTTCTGAAAACAAACAATATTTTTAGTAGACAAAGCTTAGTTAGAAGTTTGCGTACACAGCAGAAACAAAGGACTGTATACTTGTCGAGTTGTTTAAAGACAACTTTCTTTTTCTGCAGTATCCCTATCTGTACATAAGTGTATATGATGGCAAAATAATTACTTTCTATTTCAGCTCCTTGTTGGTACATAAAGCCTAGTTTCTGGCAATGAAAGCTATGCAGCTGAAGGAATCATTCGCTACGACAGTTCTGGAGACATATTGAGTAAAGTATTTGTATTTTACCCAGAAGGATGTTGACCTAATCATCTGGTGCATACAGCACGCAGTCGGAAGGCGTGGGTTAGATTATTATTTTTGACGCTCTTATTACGCAAGGTCAGATAACGTTTTCGTAGACGCACAAGTTGATTTTAAATAGTACTAAATAAAAAAAAGGACGTTACCGGTCCTTTACGACTACCTGCTGACAGTGACGCACTCTCGAGTATGCTATAGGTTGCGTACTATACTCTACCATTTTGTAGTGAAACTAGTGCTGTTACCACCTTCTTTACCGCAACAAGACATGTACTTACTACGTTTGCCACAGCCATTTCTTAATCGCCGAGAAAAAATAATTTAACAGTAGAGAGAGAGATAGAAAGACAGATAGGTCGGCCTGAGTGATAGCATGCTCTAGCCATCTACTCTACACCGGGGGTGGGGGAAGGGGAGAAAAAAGAGTGATGGAACACTCTTTTTCTGCCAGGCAGAAAAAGAGTGTTCCACACTCGCCGTCATGGCTACTGGCGGCGCTGACTGACGCTCCCACGTTTAATACACATATATACCCCATAAAGTGGACGGGGGGATGGCCGCCGCGGTAGCTAAGTTGGTAGAGCATCGGACGCGTTGTTCGAAGGTCGCAGGTTCGGTCCCTGCCCGCGGCAAGCTATCGTTTCGTCCACTTTTCTTTCTTAACATTTACATTACATTTACTACTAATAACGTCCCCTATACTTTCCTAGTCATTATTGTCTGTTTGTTGTCATTATTATTGTGTATAACAAAGAAAGACGAGCCCTCAAAATTTCCACTTCTTTCCTTGCTAAAAAACAATCACATGACAAGATCACTCACACTCCGCATCCTGGGACATCTACAGAACGTAACAATGGGTATCGGTGTTGCACTCTGCCTTATTATTGCTTTTGATTTCGCCCATTTTGGTTGATACCGCCACCACGGACCATGTCCATGAAACTCACGTCTTCTGACAGTATCGAAACAACGGATTCACGAACGGTGAGAAGCGTGACGCAATCCAGAGAGAGCGCGGGGAAATTAACAGCCCGGAGTTTTGTTTTCGCACGCTCTTTGGAATCAGAGACGCAGCGATATTGCTTTGTCGGAGACGGGATGTGTCAAACGAACACAAGAAGGACGACGGAGGCGGGGAAAAGAATGTTCGCTGTACACAAAGAATCCGGGATCGTGCCCCGCGAACCACGCGTCTCAGATACACAGCGCCCGTGTTTGTCGCAAGCGCTAGGCCACAGACGATCCACGCATCGTTCGAATAACCATTACGTTTGACATTGCGTGGAAACTGAACGCTACCACTTCATGGTTTCTAATGCAAAAATCTTAAGGACAACCTTAACAAAATCTTTCCTCCTAACGGAAAGATATTATCAAGGTCCCAACACAGTAATACCCAAAAACAGAGAAGTCAAAATAAATTGCTTAGATGTTTCCTTCAGAGAAAAAAGCGAATTATTGGCACTGTATGAGTTGCTGTGAATTAATTGTCATTATAATAAGTGCAAATAGAGCAAGAGCGTCCCGACTATGGCTTTGAGAAGTGTTTTATTAATTTAAATTTGGTGTTTGCTGCCGCATTGATACGCTGGTAACAAAAAGTCACAGTTTCGCCGTAACGGCGAAGCAATGAATGCGATAGCATCAAATTAGAATTTCACACGAAGAACGGCAAGCAGCTCAGTACTTGCAACGCGCCGCTCGAGCGCAAAGGACTGGCTAAAAGAACACACGCAGGAGGACCGCGAACTAACAACGGTCACAGCTCGACACTTGCAGCGCACTGCTCAAACGCAAGGAAGGACACTCGAAGACAACGCACAGGTATACACACAGGACGAGCGCGAACTAACTGTTGCGGTTGTTACTTCGTGTTTGAGCAGCGCACTACGACTTCTTTTTCTTTAAAACTGCGGCGCGGGGAGTGACCCCTCCCCGTCTCCTGCCGCGCGGTGGCGTTATCGTTTACTCGGCGTTCCACATCGTCAGTGGCTACGGAAAGGGGCCACCTTTTAGTGCGCGTCTGCAAAAGAATCTAGGAGCGTTGCTTTAAGCGCGCCCTTTGGGCAATCTCGCGGGTGATAGTACACATACTGAAGCACCTCCGAGCTCTACCTGTCGTTAACGCTAAATGGTGTATATAAATAGCTCGCCGTTGTTATGCTAAACAGCCGGAGGCGCGTGGCCGAGTTGTTTAAGGCAGCGCGCTGCGGAGCGAGGGGTCGAACGTTCGAATCCCGGTGGTGCGCTTCGGAAATTATTTAATTTTTTCAGTGGCTTTTATTTATATATACATACATATACATATCCGGGACATGACGGCTTCGACAGACGGCGACGGCAAAAACCAGCCGATAGTGTCCATATAATTGCTGTCGCAATAGTAATATTAAATGTAGGGGCTTAACGTCCCAAAACCCCGACATGATTATGAGGGGCGCCGTATTGAAAGGCTCCGGAAATTTTGGCCGCCTGGGGTCCTGCAACAGTTTTTTAAGTAACCATCGAATGGCTTCATTAAAGGAGTTCGTTGTCTCACGAATCGACCGCCGCGAAATTTTTTAGAATCGGTCAAGTACGAGTTGATTTACAGATATCTGTCGCACACAGTAATTGCTTTTTCTCTTCTCTCGTTTCGACGAGCACGCTGGAAGCAAAGCAGGGAGGTATGGCACGGCGGAATGAAGTCACGCCATGTGCGGGTGATGACCTCGAGCTCTTTTAGATTTTTTTTTTCTTCGAACGCGCGGCTTACTTTTAGTGTGCACGTAAGAGCCTCTCGCGGTGGTCGCGGGGACTATGCAGCTCACGATGCTCAAATCAGCCAATGGCCTGAAATTTGGGCATATGGCGCGATCATTTGGGTGTATATGGCATAATTTGTAGAAAGAGGAGGGAACGATATACAGCGTACTTTGAGAATTCATCGTACATTCCAGACCGCATGCTGCACTACATTGTTTGGCTCGCGTGTTCTCAGGAGCCTCGACTACCAATCGGCTGCGTTTTGTGACGATGCTGAAAATGTGTTGCAGGGCCCCTTTAACACATGCACCTAAATCTAAGCACAGGGGCCTCATGCATTTTCGCGTCCACCGAAAATGAGGCCGCCGCGGCCGGCATTTGATACCATGGCCTCCGGGACAGCAGTTGAGCATCAAGCTGACGATAAATAATAGTTTTATACAGCTTTGGGAATGCGACAGTTATCGACTTTCTGTCGACGCCTTCAAACACGCCCAGTGTTCCTTCATCTTTCACAGCGCAAACAACACATGAACAAAAGAAGACGAACGCTACAGCTACCGTCGTGTTTGTCTTCCTTGGACCATGTGTTCTTCGCGCTGTTTTTAAGGTGAAGCTCGACGAACTCTCCCAATTGTCTGTTTCGACTATTTTTATTGAGGAAGAGAGACCAGTTACGCTAGTTATGCGTTTGATAAACCTAAAACCGACGCCTCTACTTTTAAATCGTCCTCGTGAGTCTTGGTGTCCGTTAAATTATCAGACATTTCTTTTTTCGCTGCATCCATAGATAAGAAAAACGTTGTATCTTAAGTAAGACAGGTAACGTTGTGAGCAATATGTGTGCCGTCGTCTTGCAACCTGGTTATCAGGAATGCCGTATTAGAAAGCTATAGATTAAGTTTGAAATTTGGTGCTTTTTCACGTGCGCCTAAATCTAAGTACGCAAGCATTTTAACGTTACAAGTCTAGTCGGGTAAAGATTTTAGAGTTTGGGAGCTAACAAGTACTGACCACCGGTTATCGCCAGTAGAGTCATGCACTCATAGGAAACTTGAAAGCGTCGCATTAGCAATCTAGCAATTTGCCTTTCGACACCACAAGACCCAACGTTTATCATTTGAAAAACATGCCACATGCTATCGATTACGCGCTTATCAGCTTAGCTGATACCAGGCGTTGAAAAATGACGACGAATGTTGCCACCGTTTTCGGTAGTATCGTAAAATGAAATAATTGTAGAGTACATCCGGAGTACCTGTGCCTATCGCTTCATTTTATCAGTGGTTTCACTACAGTGGTTTTATCTTCACCCAAATGTCCTCTTCTAATGTTCGTGTAACCTAAACTAGCTACCTACAAACCTCAAAAAACAGATCGCGCACAGTTAGCGAGCGAAACAAGCGGTTCTAAATCAGATAAATGAAATGCCATATGTTGTAAAGCTTAGGAAATTGAGACAGAGTATACAGGCCTTATTTTTCTGCACGAGAAAAAGTTATTTACGTACCCTTAACTCGCATCACTAGAGACAAGTTGAATTTACAGTACGAGTTGTAACTATAATAAAGGAGAGTTTACGGGAGCTCTATCGATCAAAACAATAATAATGGGCCAATAAACTTTAAAAGGAAACAGAGAGACGCCGCACGGTGCATGCATGGACACGCACCTAGACTGCTTACTATTGATCATTACTGATAACTCCCCAAAAAGGGGTCGTGTTATTTTCGCATCGACAGCATTGAAAACTTAGTCTCAACGCAAATGTTGTGTTCACCGGTGCCCGCTTTACATTCGTTATTCTATTCATGAAGAGGAAGCGACATCATGCCAGCTGCAGAGCACGACACGTTTTTGTCATTACCGAAATAAAAATTCGAAACAGTTGGGAACATACTGTCGCTGCAATCGAAACTTTGCCTCAGGAAAACTGAGCATCAGGAAGCGAGAGCTCGCTTGCCAAGATGTAATTTAGTCTGTGTACATAGAAAACAATTTTATCGTTGTTGTCGACTTTAGACGTCAGAGACCGTTGTTGTTCCATGCCGACTCTTTTAGAGTATCGAATATATGCATTACTCAATCGATTTTTTTGTGTATGTGTTGGGTATCTCTGACGGATGTGGATGGATGTATTCAAAGAGATAGTGCTCAGAACTTATATGTTCAGTTAAACAAAACAGAAGTGTTTCGCATGCGAAAGTCAATATATAAAGCACCACTAATGTATTCCTGATAATGGTTTAGTCACTAATGCACCGACGACGGTGACTGGTTTATAGAAATAATGATCAGTGTTCACGGAAAGCAAAACAAACAGGACTTTTATTAGGTATTATTATTTTTATTGTGATTCCCAAAAAAGAACTTATTGTAGGCATAACTTTAGCTTGAAAAATATATGACTGATAAAACATTAGTTGCGACAGTGAGTTGTATGACAGATTTTATCTTGCTAAACGTTTGATTGTTCGCGGCTCCATAAAAATGAAAGAGAAGAGGAAAAAAGAAGTTAAAAAAAAAGGACAAAGAAAATAATTTTCGCAGTGGTTTGATGTGCACTGCCACGTTCGCCCTCAAAGGAAATGATATTTTTGTATGCGAGCATTGCTTTTATTTTGATGATTTATTTTACTGTAACAAATTTCGTTCTTCTGTCTTTTTTCTTTAAATAATGATTGCTATGAGATGGCAAATATCGTGGGCAGCGTGACCACCATCATCATGGTTGCCAACCGTAGCATACTTCCCTGACAAATTACACTGTCATATAAGGACCTCGGTCCGAGGTTATAACCACGCTGCCATTAATCATCAGCCTTCAACTACTATTGTGAAATTCTTTAACGCATGGTTGTTTGATTTTTTTTTACCGGAAGTATTGGTTACGCTTTGTTTTTAGTGGTCGTAGCTACCCAAGAATAATAAATTGCAATTCAAGGTGTAAACTTCACTGCCAAATTACACTTCAATTGTCCTCATATGAAAGAAGGTTGCCATATCATATCTCTTTCCGGCCGGCGTATGTACCAAGGGCTTGACAGTTTACGTTGCCTGTTGCTTAGCACCTTTTTAGGTGGTGTAGGTAATGAACTTTCGGTTACTGCTACAATTTTTTTTTTACTTCTTCTTTATAAGTTTGCTGTTGTAATTGTAACAGTTGTATGGTTTTTTTAATGCGAAGCATTTCTTAGCGTACCTTTGGCACATTGAACGTTTCTATCTATCTATCTATCTATCTATCTATCTATCTATCTATCTATCTATCTATCTATCTATCTATCTATCTATCTATCTATCTATCTATCTATCTATCTATCTATCTATCTATCTATCTATCTATCTATCTATCTATCTATCTATCTATCTATCTATCTATCTATCTATCTATCTATCTATCTATCTATCTATCTATCTATCCACCTACGTCTGGGTGCTCTCGTGATCGCCTCCTTAACTTGGTGTAGACCAAAATTAGCATAAGAGGGTGAGAGGACTTGACGAATATGACTGTCTGGTCATAACATGAATAATGTGAAAATTCTGTCGCGTACGTCGTCAAACCCTTTCCTCCACACAGGAAGGGTACATACCCGTTTACCACAGGCCGTGGTATACGGGTATGTGCCACGGGTGATTAATAGTTTATAGCTGCCAAAGAATGGCAATAACATACATTGGTGAAAACCGACACTTGCAGCGTTGATCCGACGAATGCAAAGAACAAAAATCAGGATCCGAGCAGGAATCGAACCCAAGCATTCTGCGTGGCAGCCAGGTATTCAGGCAGTCAGGTATTACAGAGCCACGCCAGGTCTGGAAACTGCTTTGTAAAAACACCCCATGCAAGCGTAATGTCAGTTCAACGTCAATTGTGATTGTGGTGCTGGCTATCTAATTTTATAACAACGCAATCAGCGCTACATATGTACTCCTACGATGCCAGCGTCATGTCAGGTTAACGTCTGTGGTTCCAGTGTTGGCTCCGCTTTTATAGCAGCCTAATAAAAATTACATTTGTATTCCTGTGATTCAGCAAGCTATATTCAAGCGTCGCTCGACCCCGGATGAATACGCTAACGAAACTTACGTACGATATACTGATATAGTTACGATAAGAAACTTACGTACGATAATACTGACGTGCGTGCTCTAACGAGAGTTCTGACGTTACGTCAGACCATAAGTGACCTCTTAAACGCCAGTGTTGTCGACGTGCTTGGTTAGCCCACGATGTGCACACAACTACTACATTCACAAAAACACGTCGATCCACCTTGTAACGCTTGACTCAAAGCAAAAAAATTCGGCAGATCCCACGCGTTGTGGGAATCGGTTTCATGCGAAGCAGACAGCGAGTACTTCTATGTTGTATTTTATGGCTTCGAGCCAAACGTTACGAGGTAGATCGACGTGTTTTTGTAAGTGTAGTAGCTGTGTGCACACCGTGGGCTTACCAGGCTTACACAACAGTGGCGTTTAAAGGGTAACTTATGGTGCGACGTAACGTCAGGCCTCGCGTTAGCGTACATACGTCAGTATTGTCAAAAATAAGTGCACTTTATGGTGCAATCATGAGAATATCATACGCAACTGTCGTTAATGTATTCCTCCAGGGTCGAGCAATGCAACAATATAGCTTGCGGAATCATGGGCATACAAATGTAACGTTTATTAGACTGCTATAAAAGTGAAGCCAACACTGGAACCACAGACGTTAATTTGATATGACGCCTGTATCTGAGGAGTACATACGTAGCGTTTATTGCTTTCTTGTAAAATTACATAGCCAGCACTACAACTACAATTGACGTTTCACCGACACTGCGCTTGCATAGGCTCTTTTTCCAAACCAGTTTATAGACCTGGCGTGGCTATGCGGTAGAATACCTGATTGCCACGCAGAATACGTGGGTTCGATTCCAGCTGGGATCCGAATTTTTATTCTTTCCATTCGGCGGGTCAACGCTGCCGATGTCGGTTTTTTAACGATCTTGCATTTGAATTACCAATGTCTGTTCTTGCCGTTCCTGGGTAGATATAAGCTGTCAATCACCTGTGGCGCATTCCCGTACACCGCGGCCTGTGGTATACGGGTATGCGCCACACGTGTCTGGAGGAAAGGTTTTGACGTTATTCATGCCGTGACCCTACAGACATATTCGCCAAATCCTCTTACCCTCCCATGCCAATTTTCGTCTACACCAAGTTAAGGAGGCGATCATGAGAGCAGCCAGACGTAGGCGGCTAGATAGATAGATAGATAGATAGATAGATAGATAGATAGATAGATAGATAGATACGTAGATAGAAACGCTCAAAGTGCCAAAGGTTGGCTAAGAAATGCTTCGCATTTAAAAGATGCAGCATAGAACTACTCGCTGACTGCTTCGCATGAAAACGATTCCCACAGGGTGTGGGATCTGCCGAGTTTTTATTTCTGCGCACTACGCTCGGTACCTCTGATCTTTTAATTTTCACCTACAACCAGTCTTTGCAGTGGCAGCAAAGCAATAAAACTTGAACCACAGGTTAAAAGATTGCAATAACTACCTTTGCTAAACATGTGCATATGTATGCAACACGCTGTTCGTTTTAACGACCGCTTCCACACGTAGACATAGTATTCGATAATTCCTTAACCAACGTAATACCGGGGAAGATTATTCATTTACGGCTGCATAGAAATCACGCAAGAAGAGATTTGCAATACTTATGAGATTCTAGATGTTCGTCAAGCTTGGAGGCCAAGCGAAATTGTGTGAGGAAGTGGGACGGAATAACGTGATTACAGGCGGCATATGGGAAAGTACAGCTGTAAAGCGGCAACACCGGATTACTTGCAGAAATAACATGGACGCTATAATGCAGAAAAGCAGCTTCAAGAGTGCATCAAGAAAGGCGCATGAACGTAAAAGAAGGTGAAATGCGGAATATGTTAGTGCCGCTGTGGTGAGAGACTTCCTATACGAAATGAGCGCCCTCCCGATTGCCATGAATAAAGGAAGGTTGTAAGCGACACCACGCGTAGGTTGAATAAGTAACAAGTTTCGATGGTGTAACCTTTTGGCAGAAGCTCCGCTTCTGTTAGAAGAGCCAGGGTAGGGGCCACTTCTGTGCTTGCGACGTATGTGATCTTGTATCGTGTACTCAGAGGAACCGTAGAAAGCGCATGGGGTTGTTCCGTTTTGTTTGATTGCTTGTATAAGAACGCCGGTTAGAGAACATGCTTGGAATCACTGTTTACAGAGGTCAGCGAAACCAACCTGCTTCCTTGATGGGCATAAGCGTAGTTGCTCTTTCGATGTAGCGATTGGTGAAAAACTATGCATTTTATACGACCGGAAAATTATTATCGGAAACGGCAGATATCTGTGGACAATCATTTTTTATGTAAAATATACTTTGCGCCAGTGCACATATCAAATACAAAGTCGGTAGACAACACAAGAGCTCGTTACACAATAAAAAAAGGATTTGTTCCTTACGTGTTCGATGTTTTGCAGCGACCGAAAAAATATGGGTAGTAGACGTAACAATCAGATATTTTGCCCCCATTTGGAAAAGCTCCAATGCATGCGCAAAAAAAATATAAACTGTAAGAGTACTAATAAAAAAAAGGTCACAGTTTCGCCGCAACGGCGAAGCAATGATTGCGATAGCAATATATTGTAATGTAACACGAAGAACGGAAAGCAGCTCGAAATTGCCAACACGTCGCACGAGCCCAAAGGACGCACGAAAAGAACGCACAGGACGAGCGCGAACTAATGCGTCACAGCTCGACACTTGAAGCGCACTGCTCAAACATAAAGCAGGACGCACGAAACGAACGAACAGGTACACACAAGACGAGCGCGTACTAATTGTCACAGTTGTTACTTATTTCTGTTTGAACAGGGCGCTCCTTTCGCAAACGCGGCCGCTGTAGCGAGCGAAGCGAAGCACCCCACCAGCCGCCCCTTCTTTCCTTGAGATAAGCGCACGAAAGCGACGACGCCCTGTAGAGCGAAGAGCACCGACGTTCGCAGGGGCGGGGCGACAATCTTTAAAGCGCGCCGCACGCGCGCACGTCGCGCCATCTATGTGGCCACTAAGAAAGCGTGCTGTATTACATGGTGTATACAAATAGCTCGCCGTTAGCAGGCTGAGAAACGGTGCTGTCGTGGCCTAACGTCTAACGCGGCGGGCTGCAAAGCGAGAGGTCGCCCGTTCGATTCCGCGCGTCGCGAAAAATTTCTTAATTATTTTTCTTTGTGGCCTTTCTATATATATACATACTTATACATATACGGTGAATGACGGCGACGGGGACGGACATTTTCCAGCCGAGACTGTCCATATAATTGCTATCGCAATAAAAGATAACCACGAGCGTAGCTGTGACGTCAGTCAATGTACGAAAGGTATAGTTTATACAAAGCCCCAGTTTACGTGCCAACACGCGCATAAGACAAACTGAGAGATGCCTAAATTAAAACGAAAACAGAAGAAGAAAAACCCGCGTGTCAACATGTCGTACTGCGCAGCCAACTCGCGCGCCAGGCACAACAAAGCTTGTTTCTGCATGCCAAATATCGAAAAGGCTGTGGTCGCTTGCACCAAGAAACAAAAAAAGTTGTTAGGGCAACCATGGAGGCCTCGGGCATTGTGGAACAGATTTATACAAGCACTGCTAAATTGCTTGCATCACATGAGATATAGCTAAATGAACGTTCACGTAAAAAACAATAGACGCCGATTTTTATACATTCGTTGCACCCTCCGTTGTGTCAACTCGTTCTTCTAATGAAATGCATTCATGCTCTTTATATCGTTTTTTTAAACGAGTCATTAACGTCTGCTTACTCAATCAATTGCAGCCCATAAAAGGGCAGCATTTTATTGAAGCCGGTTCGTAAATTACGCCTTGTTTTCCTATAAATCTAACGGCGCGAGGAAAGAAGCGAACGGACGAACAGAGGCGACGTGGAGAAGCGCTCTTGAACTGTTCGTTTTTTTTTTTTCGCGTTGTAAATTTCGTGTACAATGAAGCACCAACTCGCCGTAACTTTCACGTTAATCAGTTAATTGTTGTCCTGTCTATTGTGTTCATTCTTGTGAATAACTTCCCTTATAACAGCAGAATGAATGATTATCGACGAGAGCATCTGCGATCCGAAATTTTGTTTATCTCTCCACGACCTGTTTATTCTTGCGTTTGTTCTAGCATTCTTACAGCGTCACTTCTTAAACATTTTACTTTTGTTTCGCCGAGATGAGTAGAATTGCTCAGCTAGCAACTTTTCAGAATTTCGCCGTACACGTTCCACATTGATTAGCATTTAGCATTTTTAACTGAGATCATAGAAAGCCGGCCTTTTTCTGCGGCCAAAGTGTCTTTGTTTCACATAAAACGAGAAATATTCCGAATTGCTTTCAATCTAACGCCAGAAACAGTGATGATCTAATAAATAACCACATTGGTTTAGGGCAGCATACCACAAAGCAAAGAATTTCGTAATCGTTCGACACTTATATATGACTTGAACATAATCTCGCTCTTTCTTTGTAATCAGTGCAGCTTTATGGACTGCGTCTATTGTGGTATAGTCGGGGTACATGGCAGGCTCTCTAGACAAAATGTAGCCCAATAATGTGTGCTAACAGCAGTGATAAGTTATTTATCGTCAATAGGTACTGCCAGAGGCGAAATTTTACATTTGACTTATCAATAAAATACCAGCAACCCGATACTTTCACCCGGTACAGCACACAGTTATCTCGAGGAGACTTAAGGTTGTGTGTGATGAAACATAATTTTAATAACTGCATATTAATGTGCCCGTTAAGTAGCTGAGGCTTTCAGCTTTACGTTGTGTCATTGTACTCTCGGTCTCTCCGCAATGACTTCAATTTTACCAAAGCGAAATGTCTACCACAGATTTCAAGTTTTCCTGCATGAGGGGCACCACGAAAGCCTGTGGAAGTGACCAAATTTGCGGGACAGTTGGGTCGCTTTATTAGAGAGGTGTGCCTTAATATACATCTGTATAGGACCGCGACAGTTCATTGTATTTAATGAAGGGAATTTTATGAATCTGCATTTTGAATTCCGAAGAGTTTATGAAGCCGAGGATGCCCGTTTGGCGTTACCTGTCAGAGTTGCGCAACTTAGTCGAAAGTCATTGTGCAGAGAGGATTCATATAGCGACAGGCCAAATCGTGCGCGCCTGTATATGAAGGCTAGCGCCCCCTGACACAACGAGTTAGGTTACGTCCCTTACTAGATTTCTCAAGTACGATGCGAAATGAGCTTTATGCGTCACCGTCGCACTCTCAGTACGTGTAGATGGGACTGAAACTCAGGTTGAGGAGGCTTCCTGGCATTATCTGTTACCTAGGCACTGCCAACAAAAGTTCAAAGACGTAGGGCAACCTGTCATGGAGACACAGATGTCTGACGGCGATGAAATGACTACTCTTAAAAACCGCTATGAATTTAGAGAAATTAAAAATAGATTGAATAATGCTTTCACGGGTTTGGGTAATTAATGCACGCGTTATGCAAGAATAAACTCGGTCTATTACGAAATTCATTATCAGGGTTGAAGACACAGACATACACAAAAATGCAGATGAAATCGTGTCATGAGAGAGAGAGATAAGATTCTTTAATGAAATGCCCGGAGAGGTTAGCCTGGTTTGTCGCCTGGCTTGCTACTCCAGGTGTCGGGTGATTATGGTATATACAATGATCACATATACACCATATACACACAAATAGTACATACAGTCACAAACATACATATATACATAAGAAGAGTCCTTCACAGGCTTTGGTTAAGCTGAGTGTTATTGCTTTATTGCTTTAAGCTGAGCATTATTGCCTAGGTGCCTGATGTCTAGGACTAGTTGGTCTTGCGTACGTGGAGATTGCAGGGACTGCAGTGCGGCTCGTGAGTCGGAGAATATCACCCAAGAGTCGGGTCTCTGATCTTTAATATATGCAAGCGCCCTCCGCAATGCAGCCAGCTCAGTTGTTTTTACACGTAGGACCCCAAGAAATTGTTATACCAGACTGTGAGGGTACACAGGTTCACTTGCACGTTTTCGTGTTGATCTCTAGAAAATGAGACATTTTCATTCTTGGGCGCCAGCAATCACCGTAATCAAGGGAAGTGACTATGAACAGAAGTGACCGCCGCAGTGAACGTGTTAGCGATCGAATAGCGAGAATAATTAATTTGAGTTCTGTAGACAGTGAACTTTTTCTTCACTGATTCACATTCAAAAGCGCAGAAGACTTCTGCGACTCAAAGTCGGTATCACAGTGTATGCCGCTGTTGCTCCAAACTTCAAGTCATGACTCACAGACCTGGCAAACAGTGGAATGTATTCGCCAGCTGATTTTAAAATGAAACAGTAATCCTACTGCCTCTTCAGAAATTGTTCACATCCAGCGCTAAATGTAGTTCAAATCCAGTGCTAATATCCTTCTTGTGTAGCGAATGGTGTAGTTCTAAATCCTGCGCTAAATGCAGCTCCACAACTGGGAAACCTGAGGAAGTGCGTAGCACGTGTACCCAGTAATTCTCGTTGAGCTGTTGGTAGTCTGTGTTCATGAATGATCTCTCGCAGGAGTTCGTAACACCGGCGCCGGAGAAGCGCCCGTGGGAGGAGCAATCGCGCGCCTGGGGAGGCGGTGGCGTTATCTCTTTCGCGGCGCGGGTGTCGGTCTCATGTTTCCGAAGCATTCTTAGCGATTTTAAGTTAAACATATTACTTCTTGGTTATTTCTGTTAAGTATAATATTTTACACCTTGTTCCTTTATTTTAATCCGGTTCTGAGCATTGCTAGCCTAGTTTTAGGCCCGTATTTACCACTTGATTTTGAGCGTCATCACGCCACATGAAATCTATGGATTGACGACAAGCCGGGCCTTTAATGTGCTACACACTTAAAAGGCCACGAGAATAATTTCAATGGTTTCATGTTTTTTTTTTCTGGTTAACATTGAAGCAACCTGAAAGGTATCACAGTGATATAGTTTCGGCATAGCAATGGTCGCAGTTGGGTAGGAGGCCATCTTTGCGCAAAGCTCGCTTTTCTATATATGCTGCTGTTCCATACATCATATTTTGTAAAGGCACATGGATGTTATGCAGTTAGAAATTTTTGAGGTGTACGTTAGAGCAACGAAATGACGACAAGTGCATCACAAATATCCTCAACACAATAAGAACACAGCATTAGTTTTATTCCATTCTTGTATTTCTCTCTCGTTCATGATTCACGCTATAGAAATAAACAAATTTGGTATTTTTAAAGCTCTTTCAGTATTTATTTTTTCTTCACTGCGGGGACAAAAAGTAAAGTGAGACATAATAAAGAAGTGAAACTTTCTAGGGCAAAAGGCGTACTATAAAAAAAGGAACCAAAAAACAAGACAACGCGGATTTTTCCTTGGCAGCAACCCTACAAGGCTTTTTTTTCGTGCAGTTACGGAATTGGTATTGAAAATGTCCGGTTTCAAAACAACGGAACAGAAGAGAGGAACAAAACCCATTCCTACCAGCGTCAACAAAGAATTACGGCGGCAATCTCACGTTACGAACGCCGCAGCTCAAATGGATGTGCTTGAGAAATAGCAGGTTATATAGGGAGTGTGCGAACAAAACTAGACGCTGCCGCCGTTATCGACCCTGGAAACGATTTCCCCACAAACTCGGAGCGTTGTGAATCTAAATTTTTCTTGTATCGCAATGTTCTTCGTGAATACGCCTTCCAAGGGTGTTTCTGGTCATTCCGATAAATAACGATGTTTTCTTTTTACTCCTGTTTCGTTTGTTTGAGGTTGCAATACCAGCGTTCGAAAATGCATGAGTGGCCGTTTGCACGGCGGGATTCCCGCATGAAATGCCGTGGAGCACGCAGTTCACCGTGAATGCAGGCCTTTGTGGACTATACAGTTTGCCCTAGCAACAACTTGTCAGCGATAGTTAACTGCTTGTCCTATTCAAGCTGCAAAATCTTTTGTTGTGATATCGCTATCTTTTATAGTTTGACCTGGCAGTGGTGGAAAAACAAAGACCACTAAAGGATGTTTTTGTGGAACGAGCGCAGATCACGAATCTTCGGATGAATACAGGACAATGGCTTGCAAGAATTCATCGACTAAATGAAAATTTCTCGATGAAGTATGCCCAGACTCATTCTTTCGAATAAAAGTTAGCAATGCTCTCCTGGCAACTTGTCTAAACGGCACTTGATTTTCCGTATATGTCGTGCCGTTCTCAGATATAGCACGTGTACCTCCTTTCCACCCGTCGTCAAAGAACACGTACCTTGTCAGGATCTGTATACGTAAAAATATGTATACGCCAAAATATCTGCGATGCTAGCTTCCAAGTCGTTCGTCGCCATCGTTTTCTCTGTATGCGTCTTTTAAGCATGGCTTAAATTTAGCCAACTCAAATTTTTCGCAACGCACTTGGCAATGGTGCAATGCATTCACTTAGTTAAATGGAAATATCCTCGCTGCTATGTCTCCTGGTGGTCATAACTTTTTAGCTATGAGAAATTGACTTCCATTTATAGCGGCAATTTAGAACATGTGTCTACTCTCTTCCGGTTTGAAATAATAACTTGGTTGTGAAAGCCGTCTTCTTTTTCGCATCATACCGTTATTGGTCCCATCGCGAAAATATCAAATGTGCCAGCAGAATGCGGCAATACTTTTAATAGTTTGTATACTTTTCAGCCCCCCTCCCCCCAATTTGCCTGCACGCACTATTTTAAAGGTGTATCTCACTCACCATCTTTCTCACTGGTTCATTTTATACCCCGTTAATCATGCCCTAACTTCACTATTCGTTAGGTTTCACACTAGTTTTTTTCCTCTGATGCTAATTAACGTCCAGAAATTTGCTACGTAAGGGCTATTACTAAACACTACATTTATGACCACGTAGGGATGAGCGATACCTCTCCATGGACTTTATGTATTATCGAACGCATGTGAAGTAACATGTATGACATACATTTCGACCGCACGCAAAAAGAAGACTCTTTCTCTCTTTCCAAGAACAAATAAAAAACATGAAAAAGATAATAGTTATCACTAGCACACTACTGTAATACGGGATAATACATCAATACGAACAGTCAAGTATACTGCCGACCGAAACTACAATTTGCGCGAGAATAATCAATCGGCGTCTGTAGCTGCTTCTGTTTTGCAATAGCTCGAAACATCTTATAAATAAACGTTTTGTAATTTCCTCACACTATTAAGGGATCTTGTTCATGCACTCTGACTGTACAAAAGTAATACAGGTGCGTTAAAGGGAAGTTCCCTGTCGCAGTGATTGCTAAATCATTTATATTTACACAGTGATGACGAATCGTCAAACCAGCCACTTCCGCTACAAGAAGACAAGTCGTCCCTTCGTCGTAAAGGTTGGCTCCAGTAGCATGCATCGCTCGACGAGTCCTCGCTACATCAAACCTCCATCTTCCTTGTACATATATATCTTCTCAGCACTTATTTTACGATCGTCCAGAGCTGAGAGGAAGCCGCTAGGAGACAAGACCTTCTAGCTGACACCTAGGCGGGAGCCCAGCCCACAAACACGTCGGATACGAAATAAAGTTTTTTGCATTCCATTATTTTACGATGTAGAGCGGAACATCCACGATGCAGTGACTGGATTACGAGGTAGGACAACTTTTTTGCTGCTCTGATGTCAAATATGGGCTGACATATTTGAAGGGCTTTCTGTCTGGTGTCGCTTACGACCAACGTATATACATAGATAGTAAATTTTTCTTGCATAAGAAATCATTTTGTCAAGTTTATAGCAATTTATTGATCAGAGAGATATGCATACTTTCTGTTGTGCCTTTATCATGTGTGTTTACCACGCTAGCATATTGACATACCTCGGAAGCCTCTATGTCACCTCGAAGCAACAGACACTCTGCTTGCGTTTAAAGGAGAAGATGGTTGGGCTCACGTGCGCCACTCTTTTCATGTGTTTTTGATGCGCATGGTGGGCCTCTTTCTGTGTTTCTGTGTGCGCATGCGTATGTGCTAGCGTCAGTGCGCGCCTGTCAGAATGAGTTTTTATAATGTATAGGCGTTCAAGTTACTTTAGCCTAATAAGCCATAGCATTGGCCGTGCACATATGATGAAAGTGTAAAAGCGGTATACTCTTGGGGTGCTATGCAGGATGGCCCGAGTTCGGCGAAACTCGATATCTTTCGGAGCTCTGGCGACGCCCCCTTTTGAACAAGGTAATAGTACGATAAGGTGAAATCCATCCCTCAGCGCGCGCTCCGTTCCATTGGTTACGATGGAACGCGGCGTCACATCAAGGGCGGTCGAGAAGGTTGGGTGGCGTCGTAAAACTAGAGGCACCTTCTTTCATTTGTTTGTCGTTCCACTGAGTGCAGACGTGCACCCATGCAGGAAAAGTGGCAGAAAGCTCTACTAACTATATTTTTTATGTGTGCGCGGGCCGCTTGAATTTATTTTCAAGCGTTTAATGTCTGCAGCAAGTATCCTTTAGAATAATCAGCCCCGTGGCCTCCGAGATTAGTTCCGACCGAGCGCCTTACAACACCGCGGCTGGAGCTAATCGCCGAGGCCACGTGTATAATCACCATGGTCGGCCTGTACATTCTAGCGCGTTGCTCGGCCGGCGCGCGCCCTCGTCGTTCTCTTCTTCATCGTCTGCTCGGTCCCAGAGCACGTGCGCCCGGCTGATTAGCTAATCGGCTGGGCGGTATACCTAGCTAAGTCACGACGTGCTATGACGAAGCTGATTAGGCCAAATCTTGCTAAGGTCGAGATAACTAAGCCACGTCTTACTAAGACCATGCTAATGAAGTCTTGTAAAGCTAAGAACAAGGTAATTGAGATCATGATAAATAACATGACGCTAATTAGGAACGTGTAATTAAAACCAAGATAATCAAGACCTTACTCGCCGAGATCATGTCAATTCGGATCGTGCTAATTACGATTATGCTAATTGCCTCTGTACTATTCAGAACCTTGCAAATTAAACCTGGGTAATTAATGCAGTTGTAATTAAGACATTATGAAGTATTTTTAATTAACACGACGCTAATTATGAGCGTGCTCATTAGAATTACGCTAATTACTTCTGTACTATTACGACCTTGCGAATTAAACCTGCGTAATTAATGGCGCGGTATTTAAAACATTATCAAATAATGCTAATTAACACGACGACAATTAAGAGCGTGTAATTAAAACAAAGATAATCAAGACCTTACTCACCGAGGACGTGTTAATTGGGATCGTACTAATATTATAATGCTATTTACATATGTACTTAATGAATGTCGTGGTAATTAAAACATTAACAATTAAGAATGGGCTATTCACTATCATGTTAGTTAAGACCTTCCTAAGCAATAGCGTCAATACTGAGACCGAACTGACACGGTGATTACAGCGAAGCAGACCAAGCATACTGAGTAGACGAGCCACGTAAAAAAGGTGGAAAAAGCTTGGTGACCACAAGCTTCTCCGATAGCCCCAGCCTTGCGCAAGTAGTGCAAGCTTAACAAATTATTTTATATGCAAATAAGCTGCTGAGTAGCGTCCACCGCATGAAACACTTGACAGGCGCACCGGCACTATGACAGTCACGAGTTGAACTGGGGCGTTTTCAGAATCAACGAGTTTGTGCCCGAGTTCGCGCGTCAATCAATTTGATTGACAGACGCTCTCGGCGAAGAGCGGGTCCGCCCACCGCGTTTCTCTTGCCGAAGAACAGTGCTCACGCAACAACGCCAGCGAGCGGCACGATTCATCTGTGAGCTTAATCGCACAGGACTATGCACACACGCACGAAGAGCTAAAGGTTATATCATCACGTAGGCTACGATGTCTCGCATTCAATTTCACCGCTTCTCACGACCGTACTACTCTCAGCTATGAAGCACGTGCCCCTGGTGGGATTTGCGGCGAGAATGTTACTATTACTTGTTGCGGAGACACTGTTTCTACCGATTCGCTAATACAAAAAGATGTTCATACGTGTAATGTAAGTATAGCAGTAACCTGTCCATTTATTTACCTGTAGTATTCCAGAGAATCGAAAGGAGCTGCACCAGAGTGCGGCGTGGTCGCCCTTGTTGCCTTCGAGAGTGGAAATTTCCATGCTGCAGGTGGAGCGAAAGAATTTACCGAAAGAGGACAAACGCCCACGAACACGCCCGTGGGAGGCGCGATCATCAGTTGGCAAAAAGATAGCGCGACAATCACGCTGACGTCGCTGCACTGTCAAAATGTTGACTGAGTGGCGGCGCAGACGCGTTCGCACGCGGTATTCCTTTGAAAACTGCCGCAAATGCCGCGCATGCGTTTGTGACGCCACTCTCGTTCTTGTAGCCGCTTTTATCAACGCTTCTATCGCACGCTCCGCACTGTCTTCCTGTCATGACCGTCGTAGGGCGGGCTCGGAGCGAACTCGTGTGCCCGAGAAGCTCGGGCCATCCTGCATAGCACCCTTGATCGGCGAAGCGGCGCTCAGCGCAATTTCGATTGGACGACCTCATTGTAGACAGCTTAAGCTGAACCTGAATGAGATACTTGGAATCTAATCTTGAATAAACTTCGAATAATTATTTTAAAGCGCCGCGCTGTTCCCTGAAATTCGAGCAGACTTGGGGTGCTATGCAGGATGGCCCGAGCTTCTCGGGCACACGAGTTTGCTCCGAGCCCGCCCTACGACGGTCATGATAGGAAGACAGTGTGGAGCGCGCGATAGAAGCGTTGATAAAAACGGCTACAAGAACGAGAACGGCATCACAAACGCATGCGCGGCATTTGCGGCGGTTTTCAAAGGAACACCACGTGCGAACGCGTCAGCGCCGCCACACAGTCAACATTTTGACAGTGCAGCGACGTGAGCGTGATTGTCGCGCTATCTTTTTGCCAACTGATGATCGCGCGCCTCCCACGGGCGTGTTCGTGGGCGTTTGTCCTCTTTCGGAAAATTCTTTCGTTCCACCTAGTGCATGGAAATTTCCACTCTCGAAGGCAACAAGGGCGACCACGCAGCACTCTGGTGCAGCTCGTTTCGCTTCTCTGGAATATTACAGATAAATAAATGGACAGGCTACTGCTATACTTACGTTACACGTATGAACATTTTTTTTTATTAGCGAATCGGTAGAAACAGTGTCTCCGCAAACAAGTGATAGTAACATTTCTCGCCGCAAATCCCACCAGGGGTACTTGCTTCACAGCTGTGAGTGGTACGTTGTGAGAGCGGTGAAATTGAATGCGAGGCACCGTAGCCACGTGATGATATAACCTTTACTTCTTCGTGCGTGTGTGCATAGTCTGTGCGATTAAGCTCATAGATGAATCGTGCCGCTCGCTGGCGTTGCGCCGTGAACACTGCTCCTCGGTAAGAGGAACTGCGGTGGGCGGACCCGCTCTTCGCCGCGGGCGTCTGTCAATCAAATTGATTGACGCGCGAACTCGGGCACAAGCTCGTTGATTTTGAAAAGGCCCCAGTTCAACTCGTGACTGGCATAGTGCCGGTGTGCCTGTCAAGTGTTTCATGCGGTGGACGCTACTCAGCAGCTTCTTTGCATATAAAATAATTTGTTCAGCTTGCAGTGCTTGTGCAGGGCTTGGGCCATCGGTGGAGCTTGTGATCACCTAGCTTCTTCCACCTTTTTTACGTGGCTCGTCTACTCAGTCTGCTTGGTCTGCTTCGGTGTAATCACCGCGACAGTTCGGTCTCAATATTGGTGCTATTGCTTAGGAAGGTCTTAACTAACATGATAGTGAATAGTCCTTTCTTAATTGTTAATGTTTTAATTACCACGACATTAAATAAACACATAAGTAATTAGCATAATAATAATTAGCACGATGCCAATTAACACGTCCTCGGTGAGTACGGTCTTGATTATCTTTGTTTTAATTACACACTCTAATTATCGTCGTGTTAATTAGCAATAATTGATAATGTTTAAATACCGCGCCATTAATTACTCAAGTTTAATTCGCAAGGTCCTGAATAGTACGGAGGCAATTAGCGCAATCCTAATGAGCACGATCCTAATTAGCACGTTCATAATTAGCGCCGTGTTAATTAACAATAACTAACAATGTCATAATTACTACGACATTAATTACATTGGTTTAATTTGCAAGGTCCTGAATGGTACAAAGGTAATTAGCATATTCGTAATTAGAACGATCCTAATTAACACGATCTCGGCGAGTAAGGTCTTGATTACCTTGGCTTTAATTACACAATCCTAATTAGCGTCATGTTATTTATCATGATCTCAATTACCTTGTTCTTAGCTTTACACGGCTTCATTAGCATGGTCTTAGTAAGACGTGGCTTAGTTAGCTCGACCTTAGCAAGATTTGGCCTAATCAGCTTCGTCATAGCACGTCCTGACTTAGCTAGGTATACCGCCCAGCCAATTAGCTAATCAGCCGGGCACACTTGCTCTGGAACCGAGCAGACGATGAAGAAGAGAACGATGAGGGCGCGCGCCGGCCCAGCAACGCGCTAGAATGTACAGGCCGACCATGGTGATTATACACGTGGCCTCGGCGATTAGCTCTAGCCGCGGTGTTGTAAGGCGCTCCGTCGGAACTAATCTCGGAGGCCACGGTGCTGCTTATTCGAAAGGATACTTGCTGCAGACATTAAACGCTTTAAAATGAATTCAAACGGCCCGCGCACACATAAAAAATATAGTTAGTAGAATTTTCTGCCACTTTTCCTGCATGGGTGCACTTCTGCACTCAGTGGAACGACAAACAAATGAAAGAAGGTGCCTCTAGATTGAAGACACCACCCAACCTTCTCGACCGACCCTTGACGTGATGCCGCGTTCCATCGTAACCAATGGAACGGAGCGCGCGTCTGAGGGTGGATTTGACCTTTTCGTACTATTAGCTCGTTCAAAAGGGGGTGTCGCCAGAGCTTCGGAAAGATACCGAGTTTCGCTAAACTCGGGCCATCCTGCATAGCACCCTTGATCTGCGCTAAGCCCAAGCATTGAAGAAATACACGTTGCTGCACTGTCTGCCGCTTCACGGTAAAAATAAATGCTAGAGTGAATTTGATTTTATCGAGACACTGCTGCCGATAAAGTGGTTTGAAAGGGAGATATACAGCTTACCTGTAGCAGGAGTGGCGGTAACGTGATTCCGCATAAATATAAGTTATTATATTTTTCCGGCTACAGGGAGTGCTGTAATACGCGTGTTTTTTAAGTATTATCATGTGACCCCGTATACGTTTAACTTATTTAAAGTAGGCTGGTTCCTGGGAATTAAGGAAAATAAACTACACAGTGGTACCAGTTTAAGATATCTTTATAAATAAGTTTTCGTTTGAGTGACGGCGCATTTTGTTTGCATGGCAATAGCGCTGAATATTAAGAGAATAGTAACTGACACTCTCCCACTTTTTACTTAACTTTACCTTCGTCGTGATTATCTGTCATTTCTTTCTTCTGAACAATGTTACTATGTTATTAAACAGACGAAGAGAATTTGTTGCGAAATTGATAGCACTCGGCTCTCAAAAAAAAAAAAGAAAAAAAAAAGAAAAAGGACGCTGTGATACATATGAAGAGCGCGCAAGCATATGCGAGTTGGAAATGTGATTTGAGCAAGAAATGTAGATTCTACAATAGTCGATTCTGAGACTTGCGCGATGCCACACTATTCATAGACAGTTTACATAAATATACTCACAAATTGTCGAATTTACAAAATATGTAAATGTGATGCCCTCCCGTGGCCTAAAAGTCGCGGTACACTGTCTCGGCGTTCGAAATGCAGGAGAAGAGGCATATATTCCTGTCGAAAACCCGTCTGAAGTAGTGAGGATTAGGAGGATTAATAAAAGTGACGCAGTGATAACTTATGCCTTTCGGAGATTTAATCCTTCTAAACAAGTACAAAGGTTACCGAACGCGGCGAAGTGCAAAATATTTTATTAAGACCTTGGCCGTATCCTTGTTACCAGTGTGATATTATCAAGGCTGTCGTGAAATTTTTCTCACGGAAGTGGGACTGATACGAACATCGAAGAATCTTCGGGGGGTCAAACATATGCTCCACAATCTTCATTGCATAATTTGCACTTTAATTTATCCCTCCTTTTCTTTATACCTGTTTCTCATTCCCATCGATGAGTATAACAGCTCAGAGCAAGATTCAGTTCTCTGTCTCATCTTTTCAACCACAATAAGTGTTTCTAAATATATCAGTTCTTCTTAATGTTTACGTTCTACTGCCTGCCGGTCCGAACAACTCCAATGGATTTGCTACGCCTACTATTTTCTTTAGAGAGCACTATTAAGAGCTAGAGTGACATCAGGCGATAACCAGCGGGTTATGAGTAAATTTGTCCTATCGTAGTTCTCAAATTTCTCACCCAGCATCGCAAGCACTAGTCAGTCAACGTCAGCGTTCTCTTAAGGGATCCCTTTAGTCTCTGTTCTCGAATTCCCTCAACGCGTCTGCTTGCGGCAAAATTCCACGCTGTAGCAAAATGGTTCATTCCGTCCGAGTGACGTTTTCTACAGTCAAGACTCGGGCAAGCATTCGCGCCCAAGATATTTTGGCACACCACGGCAGACCCACATTTCGGATTTCAGAAGCAAGCAGTGTCCCGCACGAAACAAAGAAAGGCGAAACTGCCGATAAACAGTGACTGTTCCCAACTCAATTGGGACCGTCGACTTTTCGCGACGACCGAGATATGCGCAGTGCACTGAATAGGCAGTAAAAAAGTGTTGCTGCAGCGCAGAGCGGGCAAACAGGAAAAGAACGTAACAACTCCCGGAACCAGACACGCGGTGCACTTAATAGTCGCGGAAGGACCGCGGTCATTTGCTTCCCCACATCTGTGCCCGCGTCATAGCAGCTGACCAGTTCCACATCGTCCTGTATTGCGCGAGGGACGTTCACTGTGCAGGACGAAACCGGCTGGTCTCTATCGCCACGACTACCGTCACACTCACGGTGTCAGACTGCCGTGCCGGCTAGCGGCGTTGGCTATATCGCTCGCTTGCAGTTCGTGCCTCGGTGGCCGAAAAAAAGCCCGCTGTTTTACGAGCGCACGTCTAGCTGACATGTGCTCTCGGTGCGCTTATGTTCACGTGTCGCTACTCTACGTGTTCCTCGTCACCCGCTCTCGGTTTCTTCTCTCACTTTGCTTTGCTCTATAGGTAAGTGGTGAACATAAAGGCTGTAACTAAACAAGCAATTTGACTGCTGAAGAAATATAGGAATCTTTCTTCGAGGAGTTTACGACACTGAGACGTGAATGGCGACGCGCACGCTCATAAGAAGACAGCAATAGAAAATAGTGTGTTTATACAAAATATGCGGAGCAGAACGTGCTTTTTGAACTGTAATACGGTAGCAAGTACCTCTGGTGTTTTTTAGAGTAAACATTCAGTGTTATACAGCGCCTGTGTCGTCGTTTTTTTTTTTCGTCCGTGTTCCGTTTGCGCTGGCCGCCATGAGTGTTTTTGTTTTAATTTAGACGTACGTTTCACCCGCCCAAATAAAACAGTTATCCTTCCGCGCGCTTTGCTGGTAAGTGCTGTCGCACCGCCAGCGTCTTCGTTTTATCTAGAATACGCACTCTGCACAATGAGTTTAGAGAGCACTGTAGGCTATGCATCCTCAATGTGTCGTCTCGCCTTGTTCTGCCGACCAGCGTAAGGTCGAATCAAAATCTGCCGATGAACACCATTGTGGCTGCTGTGTTCGCACAATCTTGTATGGCATTCGTTACAGACTGTCAAACAGTCCTCATCTGCATTCTTTCTCTCTTTGAAAAACAAACTTAAATAAACTGAATGCGATATTGGATACAGAAAGTGCTGCACACAATGCCGCAAGCACGGCAGATTGCGACACATGGCATTCAGTGTAACTGGCATTTGAATTTTCACGTGTGAAGCATCTCAGTAATGATTACTATTGTTTCTTGCAATAATATTGTTGCAGGAACGACGATACAATCTGCGCGTAGCAATACGAACGGCATTGTTCGACAAAGTACGTGCTAACCTACCGAACGCACAGATTGCTTTAATATTGTTCAGAAACACCTCATAAAATTTTTTAATGCTGTCAACCTTCCATGCAAGAACTTTATGTCGAAGGAAGTGCACAATCAGAATGTATCTGACGGATCCTCTAGTTGCACAGTTTAAGCTCGTAAGCGGTAAACGATGCATAACATTGTAAAGTCTGTAAACACCGACCAACGCGCGCAGTTTGTTTATTGCGCCTGTATTTGTTGGACTCAATGTGCGTTTGACTTCGGACGCTGCCGCGCATGAGACGACATAGACCAAATTTTGGGGGGTGTACATTTGAAGAACAGTTGAGTTGAATCAACTTTGTTTGTCCAACGGTGGTTGCTACTTGTGCCCTGGGCTGAGGCGCCTGGCTAACGTAGCCAGGGATCATTCGTTCGAAGAACGGCTTCCGAGGTCCTCGGCGACGGACGTGGCCCGCATTTGCAAGTGTATACCAGCGATATCTATGCAATTGTCGTATGAAGAAAGACTGGAGAAAGATTTGTTCAAACCACGTAAGCGAGCCGCGAACACAACGAACACAGCTTCGATCTTTTTGCATCGTTTTGCTCTACACATCGTTTTTACAACGTACTTTTACAGCAAGAAGGCGTGCTAGTGATTGCCTCAAAGTGAGCGCAGGAGCCAAGCCGTGTTTACTCAGTATTTCGAGATCTCGTCATTGGCCTCCAAGAAAGCAAGCACGTGACAGTTGGACAACAAAACTACATCGCTAATGTCATCTAAACAGATGATTTGTTTTAGATGCACATTTCACCACGTGTTTCTTTTGTATAACTGGCCTTCACTTCCCTGTTCGACCTTATCGCTACCTGCACTGCAAACGCAAACTAGCCGAATTGGGCGTTTTAAGGGCCACAGTCCTCCTTATACTACCTTCATCTGGACAGTACTACCTTAGGGTGTAATGAGGTGGGTGTATAAAGTTCTGCGTCCTCAATTTTACTTCGTTAAGAGAGAGAGATAAAAGCGAAGGAAAGGCAGGGAGGTTAACCAGGTTGTACCCGGTTTGCTACCCTACACGGGGGGAGGGGGAAGGGGAGAAAAAAAGAAGCTAGAGAGCAAGGAGGAAAGAGGGAACAAGTAATACGCGTGCACACATCAGTGTTCACCGCATACACAGACAGTCACAACGGGAAAATATTTGACATCAGTTCTTCTGCGAGATGTTAAAAAAGGCTTGCAAGGATTGGCTCCAAGGAATCCAGTACTTGCAGAGCGCATTGAGCCGACGGGGTTGTCATTCCGTTGAGGAGAGTGCGCATCGTGGTCATGAGGGACCTCAACACAGCGAGGACTTGTAGGTTCTTGTCGTGACAATCATCTGTGGACGATGAAGCACACTGCGGGGCATTCTGCATCGACTCTTATGGTGCGCAGTGGTGGCAGTGAGGGCCACGCGACATCCGCCGCCGCTTTCAAAGCTTCTGCGTCTTTCCGGCTCTCCAATTGTGATGCGTTGGGCGGTGGTGGTGGCGGCAGTGGTGGTGGAGCTGTCGCTTAAGGGAAGTCTGACGATCTGTCGGTGTAGGAGATCGCGTTGTCCGTCCAGATTGTGTAGCAGTAGTCTTAGACCTTCGTCGCCGACGCGAGCGTCGATGTCTATTTCTCACCACATCAGCAGCCTCTTTGTGCGTCGAGCCGTCCCGTACCATCTGTTTCATGACGCTCCATTCTTTTTTCACTAATGGACAGTCCCTTGATGAGGCTTCGTGTGATCCATGGCAGTTGGTACATCTGAGGGCAGTTGCTCGGCAGGATTCCGCATTGTGTGGCTCTGCACAGCGGGGGCAAATCGCCACGTTCCTGCAAACTCCGCTCACATGACCCATTTTTTGACATCTACGGCACTGGAGTGGTCTTGGTGTAAACGGGCGGACCACGTGACGAAAGTGTCCCACCTTCACGTGGGATGGCAATATGTCACCTTTGAAGACAATCTTCACGCAACGCGAGTTGCCAAGACGTGAGACTTGGACGATGTTGCTATGGTCACTAACTTCCTTGATGAGCATTGCAAGGTCGCCACAAGGAATGGAGATGTCTACATCGTATATTACACCTACCACCATGTCCTTGTTAAGTGGAAGGTGAGCTCGAACCTTGATACCGTCGAAGTCTGTGACCCTGGTCAGAGCAAGCAGAGATGCCTGGTGTATAACGTCGATAGCCAAGACATTCTTGCGGGGGTTGACTCGAACATCCTTGATTTCGTTTGGAGCCAGAGACTCGAGTTTCCTCGAGATGGTCTGCCGATTCAGGTGTCTCAGATTGTCCGATGGCGTAACAGGCACAAATAGGACGGTGTAGTTAATTGAAGCCTCCTTCGGCTTCACAGTAGGTGCGGTTGAAGCTGTTGAAGCTCCCATAGATCTTCGTTTTGGTTTACGACTGTAAACAGGCGTGAATTCATCCTCGGAATCGTCACTGCTTGCCGAATACAGTTCGGTGGACTCACTGTCGGCGTCGCTGAGTTCGCTGTTCCATTTCCTCGAGGGGCCCGCCGACGGCTGAGGCATGCCTGGAGGGTCTGAAGGCCAGTCTACTTCCTGTGTAGCCAAATAAATTCCGATGGCTACGCGAGGAACATAAAAAATCACCAAAAAACTGTCACCCGGTAATCAAAGCGCTGGCAAGACGCACACTTCGTCGTCGTTCTTTTCTACTTCGTTAAGAAATTATGTGGAAGAAAGGAGGTAAATTCACTATCTGACGCCATTCGTCGAATGGAGTTCAAGAACAAAGAACTCCCATCTCATTTCCTCTGGCATGTTTTCTCTATTTTTTCCGAAGCTTTCCATAACGCCTTCAGTGCTGGCGGGCATGTGTGCAGCTGTGCGGGGGAAAGAAGTAAAGATAAGGCGGCATGCTTCAGCGCACTAAAAATCCCTTGCACAGATAGTTCAGAGAAAGAGATACCGCGACCCTCCGAACGGCTGGAGAGAAAGCGAGGAAGCCCTTTGGCCTTGGCGGCTGCAGCCTACTGCGGCCCGCCCCGCCAGGTCAAAGCAAGCCAGACGAGGCGCTATGCGCGTGCGAAGAAAAAAATACATAGAAAAAAAGAAAGAAACGCGAGGAGGTAGTCGTTCCCGCGGCGGCGCAATTCATTCAATTACTTTGTCTAAATTCAAAATTTCCATGTAATGTTTACCGCCGGTTTCATGGCCAATCCCCCTTTGTGTGTAAGAGCCAGTAGAAGAGGATCAAGCAAGCAAGCAAGCAAGTGATCGTCGTAGCTAGGCCGGCTAGGCCTTGTGAACGCCAGTTCTCAAGTGATCAGCTGTGTCGGTCGTGTGTGCGCGCTTTGTGCCTGCAGCCTCACCGTGTTCTCGCCGCTGGATGTGATATGCGTGGTTTGACGGCAGTGCGACATGCTGCGGCGTGCGATAATCGCGACGGCCTGTCGGCTCAAGCGAGCGTGCCTTTGTGCATTACAAGCAGATGATGGGCACCCTGCGTGCTCGGCACAGTCAGGAACAAAAATGGTAAGTAATACTGACGTTCTCTCTCTTTGCGAGCCCTTATCGTCGCTTATGCACCTGTAGATAACCTGCTGCACATTGCGTCGCTTGAAAAGTGCAATGAAATGCAAAAAAAAAATCGGCATGTCAAGCTTGTGAAATGCCCGCCAGCGCACCATGAGCGCGGCATGTAGCCCATGCCGTACATTACACGCATGTCATTCATTGTTTCCATGTTACCAGCTGTCATTATGCACGTCATACAGGTATGATATCAAGTTAGAGAATCGACGCGAGTGCACCAGGCTCCATACCGTAAATGACATACATGTCGTTATTTTCATGTTACTATGTCATTTATGTTCGTCGCACAATCACGTCACGCTATATCAATTTAGGTGTATGTCAAGCTAGCAAACCGGCCGCGAGCGCACCATGAGTGGCGTGTGTACATGACATGCATATCATTTTTCATGTTGCCAGCTGTCATTTATGTTGGACGTACAGTCACACTGCACAATACCAATTTTTGGTGTATATGAAGCAGGCGAAACGGCCACTAGCGCTCCCGAGACCATGTGTCAAAGTAACGCCATACATGACAAGCGTGTCATGTTTGCACGTTAGAAACTGTCGTTCTTGTGCGTCATACACTCTTGTGACGCCATACCTATTTTGGTAAATATCAAGTAACGAAACAGTCGCAAGAGAACCAAGGGAGTGACGTGTAAATCATGTCGTTAATGAAAATGCATATCATGATTTTCAAGTTAAGACCCATCATTCATGTTCTTCATGCAGTCGTGTCATGTCACACGAATTTTGGCATACACCCATTAACGAAACAACCACACGAGCTATGAGTCGTAGGCGGCTAGATAGATAGGTAGACAGATCCGTTCAAAGTCGTAGCAGTGTTTAACAAATGCTTCGCATTTAAGTCTTAAACTCAGATAGCAATGATGTGTGATGCTGTTTTGGAACTTCTGTGAATATCACTCATGCTTCATATGACCAGTCAATCGACCCAGGAGTGCGCCCTGATATAGTTGTTTGCACGATATAATTTTCTTGCCTGCGATAAGCATGCATTGAGGAATGATGCTTTCCAGGGAATATACATTAGAGCAAAAGGCCACGGTTATCACAGTGTCACATGATGGAATGTGCATAAAGGACAACTTTCGATTTACTTTTTTCTCCAACTTCATTTGTTTGTTTTAATCCTTCGTCATCGTGTCAATTTGCGCACATTGACATGTGACAAGACCGTGCGCTCTCATTTTACAGCATCTACCTTGGATGCAGTCAACTACCCTGGACATCTTTCTCCCGCCATGCAACTGCGAGAACCCACCGAAGCACAGATTGTCAGGAAGTGAATAGACTTTTCGGCAACAATTTTGCATTGCGCACTCTGCCCGTCTTCCCGAAATAGCATATTAAGGCATAAGCACTGTACCTTCATACATATGCATCAAGGAACAGTGAAATAGCATATCAAGGTACATTAACATCATTAGGTTGGATTCATTTAGCTAGAACGAAAAAATCATGTTAAAGCTATACAATGACGGCCATATCATGTGACAGACATCTGCTAAGTGCAGTGTGTATTGTGAAGCACATGCGTTTTATGGTATTGAATGAATGGATAAATGTTTATTCTCAGCAAAATACAGGAAATGTGCCTCAAGTGAAAAGCGGCAATGGTAGCTTGAGAAGTGCACAAGGCCCAGTAGAGCAAAAAGAGAGACAGAGAAGCAGAAACGTGTGCACGTTCAAAGGCAAAACATACGCATACAAAAAAAAAAAGGAAAGACAAAGCAGAAGAAACGTGCACATTCAAAGGCAAAACACCTACGCCATCTCCAAAGTGACAAAATCAAAAAGGGTGAACATTTACGCAAGTGAAAACGAAAATCAAAAACAGGGAAAACAGAAAAGAAGGAACGGCCATTCAATGGCATGGAAAATGCAACTTCATTGGTCACGTATCAACAGTGGAATTTGCCAAGGTTACATGTGCATATTCTTAGCCATTCGGAGATGTGCAAGGATAATTTATTCGCATTGATATAAGTCAGCTGTTGAGTCTGTTGAACCAGATTGTTGAATCATCTTGTTTATTCCCTCTCGTTAATTTGCTGTTTTGCATTATGTTGCCATAGTTTTCAAGGTCAATACATAGTATCATGACTGTTGACACAATCTGACAAGGTGAAAGCGCTGTTATTGTGCCCAGGCCTTAGTTTATGCTCATTAGAATGCACTGTTTATTTTTGCCATGGTTCAGTGCCAAGTTGCCCAATCTTCACTCCGAAACAGAGTAGGTGCGGTTAATCAAGACCTTGCTAACCACAACCCTTTTAAAGTGTACTAATGATAACCTTACTGACATCAAAACTACCCACATAATGGTAAACATGGCAAGAGTACACTTCTGGTGGTGTTCGCATTTTTTTTACATCAGTTTGTTTTTCGCCCTGTGCACACGAAGTGAAACGCTCACAAGGAAATACTTAGCACCATCTCATTTTGTATTTCCTACCTGTTTTGACAAAATGTCTGCAATAAGGATATCAAGTGCGAATCTTCTGTAAGAAATTCATTTTTATATGTACAGAAATCTTAGTGGACTTCTTTTGTGTAATTTTCAGGAATACACTTCTGGTAAAGCAGCAAGTGTTGCTTGCCCACCAGTCTGTGTTCAAGACAAGTGTATTGGGCATGAGTGTCGGCAGGATTTTGTCTTGGGGGTGCAAGGCGGCGTAACTTGTCGGCCTGGTGAGCAGGAGAGCATTGGTGTAGCTTGAGTGGGGTCAAGTGCTTGTGTCTTGATGGCGGCAGGTGCCCTTTGTGCAAACCCCTGCCGACACCCATGATTGTGGAACGCCCTGATGTGCCTCACTTTACATTATGTCGAACAGCTCGTACATCTTACCACATTTAGGCCAACTGGTATTGATGCAGAGTGTTATGCGCAATACTGCGTGCAACGTTTCTGATATCGTGTGCATTTGAAAATTTCGCATTGTTTAAAAAGACGCTGAGTGGACCCAGTGTTATTCAGCAAACATAAGTCTTAACAGGGGCAGTTGGGCGAGTTGGTGTATTATTTAAAGAGGGTGCAAAAAATCACAGCACAGAGAATGAAGGGACAGGATGACGCGCTACTACAACTGAAGTTTAATCGAAACCACAGAAAGATGTAAACACACGGTACGAAAAAATGACAAGACTAACAATCACACATCCACAGAGGAATGAAGGGGGCAGACAGGACAATGCGCTACAACTGAAGTGTAATCAAAACCACAGAAAGATATAAGCACACATGACTAAAAAGCCAAGCACATGTTCAACTTCAGTTGTTAGTAGTGTGTTGTTCCGTCCCCTTTGTTGCTATGTGTTTCTGATTTCGTTTTCACGTTTTCCTTACCTATGAACTGAACTCCTGACTGTTTCACAGTCTCTATATATGTGTGGTCAATTTTTATTCATTCTCATGGCATATAAAGTCCTTGGATCCATGGTGCAAAGCGACCAGTCACTATTTACAGTTTTTTATTTAGTGCCTGTGATTGCCTAATTGCAAGGTGATGTTGCAGCCATGGTGCTTGGATTATTTTCAATGTGGTATTATGCGTAAGCCATCAAGTGAGGAATTAAGGATGAACTTTTGAGTTACAGATGGCACTAGCTGGCATAAAAACATTGAAGCATGGCTGTACTTGTTATGCATATTAGAAGTATTGGTACATTGCAGTCATGTGATTATGCCGACAAGTTCCCAGCAGACTTCCAGAAACTTACGATGGCTTCCAGGTATCTGTGAGTAAATATGTGCAGCAACATATGAAGGCAACCTTGTAATTTTGTGGGCATTGCTGAATGCTTTTATGCACCTTGGTAAGTGGACCTACAGTCAACACCATAGGTCTATTTTGGGCTTTTTTGTAGGAAACTCAACTCCAAAATCATGTGCGACATGTTTGATGCCATAGGGCAAACTAATGCAATAAAAAACTGTACAACTGTCTGTCTACACGGTTTCATATTTCCCAAAGTGATGCTAGCCTTATTGTACTAATTAGCTGCTTCGTGTGTAGGCTGACACCAAGTTCCTTGGGTAGCTTATTTTTTTGGATTGTACTTACATACTGGCACGGTGAAGTGCACACGTTAGTGCGCATCATGATGAGATTTTACACCCTACTTTCGTATGGCTTTACTGCAGTGAATTATGCATAGTGCATAGGCTGCACTGTATATGTTGTTCCACGTGTTCAGTTTTGGGAGTAGGTTCTGTGCACGACGATAGAAATATACCTATATCCTTACATTGACACGAGAACTGCTGCTGTTCTGATTCCAATAAAATGCAACCACTGGTTCTTGTATCAATTGAAGTATGACTACTTGTCGTGCATGCAAATTGAAGAAATGAATTTGTGCTTGCAAAACAAATTGCTGAAACACTGCCTGCTTAATGTAACTGCCTGTGTTTTATTACCAAACACATTGACAGATGATTCACAGATTTGACACATTGTAGAAGATAGGCACGAAAGTTAGACAGAAAGTCAGCACTGTGTTCTAACGTAGATTGGGTGATCTTTTATCAATAGTAGCAAAATTGAAGGTTGCTGTTGTATAAATAAAGTTTAACGTAGTGTGCAGGTGGACGAGGGAGTGCCCATATGATAGCTTTTCCAGTTTTCTGCATATTTGCTACAGTCCTCGTCTTTCTCTGTTACGAATGTGAAATTCTGAATTGCAACAAGCCAACCTCTCTGGTGCTGTGGTGAAGTAATTCAACAGAACCATATTTTCTCAAGAACAGCTGTTCCATTGAGGAAGAGGGTAATGCTTTTTTTAATGGGTACTGCATCATCTGTCTGAGGGGAGGGCCAAATACACATGGACGTGCACAGAGAGAAGTGCAAGTACACTAACTTTTTTTTTGTGGGAGACCTGTCACTGGTAAGCTGGGGAGGTTGTCCTTGACATTGGGCACGCGCTAGGCATTCGCTTTAACGCGGTGACGTGATGCTTACCAATAAAAGCTAATTAGTAAGAAATGTAGGTAGTATCGAGTATGAAAGCAAATAAATACTGAATATGCGTTATAGAATCACTGAATGCCGTGCTAAAGCGTGCATTGCGATAAGCGCTAATTGCGGAAATAGATAAGCGTTCAGCTGCTCAGAAGGCGCTGCTCGCGGCTGTACGGGCGCATTCAACGCACTTTATGTAGGCGCGTTACATAGTCCTTGTAACTGTGGAATTCTGCGTGTGTAATTTTCATATGCGAACGCAGGCGGTCCGCGCTAAAGAGTGCATTGCAAATAAGCGCTAATTGCGGAAACAGATTTTTTGTTCAGCTGCTCAGAGCGCGCTGCTGCCCCTGCGTGCAGCTCGCGGCAGTACGCGCGCATTAATGCACTTAATGTAGGCGCGTTACAATGTTCTTCTAAGTTGGGCATCTGCGTGTGTAACTTTCATATGAGAACGCAGGCGGTTTTCGAACCGCTCATACACGCTGCCGCATCTGGACGCGCGCAGTTCGCGGCTGCAGAAATAACGAAATTGCTCCACAGCATACGCTCATGGAATGCACATACGTTTCGCTCATCTGAAGATACCTTTGTCACGCTGGTATTGACGAATTTAGCGCGAGCGAAGAGGGCACACGTTTATAATTTTTATAGCGGCACGACACGGTGAACCGGAGAATTCGGAGCCGAGGGTGTTTACGTCGATCGGCTCGGCCTACATGACGCCCCACAAATTATGTATTGACCTTCCGCAAGAGCAAACACACGCCGATGGTACAAGAACAGAAGTTCGAAGTTGTGCCGACGGGTTACCAGCCGCTTTATACATACATTGGTACATATATAAGCCCACGAAAAAGCAAGCTTGCAAGTGGTGGCGATGTGGTGTAATGGTTATAGTGCTTGCTTTAAGTGCGTGTGGTCGCGAGTGCCATTCCTGTGTCGTGCGTACTTGTATGCAAAGGTCATGGTTGTGCATAAATACTTTGATGCCCATTTTCTATTATGTCCTAGTGATGAATAATTACGGGAATTGGTAATATAGTGCCTAAAATACTTTTTCCTTCATTTCGCGACCGCTCTAGGACCTCGTATAAAAGGAGGCTTTAAGAGCTCTCAAAAGCAGAAAAACTCTCAATGCGCTCTGTTCAAGCCCCCAAAATGGGTTACATAGAAACACCAACTTTACCTCCAAAAGGAGGCTTTAAAAGCTCTCAAAAGAACCAGAAATACTTCCAATGCGCTCCGTTCAAGCCCTCAAAATCACTTCAATAAAAACACAGTTTATCTCCTTAGTTCCGTCTATCATTCCCTAAAGGATGTAAATAAAACCTCCTTTTGAACCTCTTGTTGAAGGGGGTTTTGCGTAGTGCCTTTTGGATGCACGTTATGCGTCGAGCCCGAAACTCCCTAAAAGGCTCAAACCCATTTGCAGTGTGAAACATATCGCACGCGTGGGCAAGCACAACTTGTGCTAACCAGTGGGAGATCTGCGGGTAAGCGAGTAGCTTAAGAACGCCCATTAACTTCAAATCACAAACGGCCACAGAGCCATTCGTGAGACAAGCCGCTTATGACGCAGGCGAAACATTTATCAGCCGGCCACCAGAGACGACGCCCGCACATGTTTCAGAAGCGGGTCTTTCATCTCGAAGCCGAGGCTTATCTTCATCGACGTACACGCCCCAAGTATTTCAGTGCTGACGTGAGCTGAGTAGCGGGCACGCTTCAGTGGCTTATTTTGTATGCTATTTGCTTCGTCTTGTTTTCTACTTTTGTTATATAGGTTCGCCCGACACACTTGTTGCCTCGTGTGAACAGCCAGCAGCTGCAGCGACGTTTGAACGATTGGGGCATGCTTAAGAAAATGTAGTCTATTTCCTCAGATGTAGGAGATTGTGGTTTATAAGCCAACCATCGGGATCCGAAGGTTTCTCACCTTTGTGGCTGCTTTTCAGTGCTCTTTATGTTGCATCGAGGGCACATGAAGATTATTAATCGACGCTTCAGGTAACATGTTTCCCGTCTTTTAGCCCCTGTAAGCATTTGTTTCTGCGATATGACAGTTGTCGTTAAAGCACGTGCAAGTGCCCTATGATTTGTGTGATCACCTTGATGTACTCTTGTGTAAAGTGCTGACGTTTTCGTGTGCGTGAACATTTACGACGTGTGGTCACTGCTCCTGCGTCGACAATTATATTGTAGTACTGCGCTTAGGTTTGGGAATGTCCATTCATGTGCCAATTTTGTACTTTTTTATGATTGCTGAAAACTTCACGACGAAAACTCTTATGCAAGAGGAGTGGCGGAGCCCCATTTAGGCGCTAACCTCTCCTTACGCGCACTCAATAGAATAAAAGGTTCTGAACTGGGCTTAACTAAGACTTTCGCAATTGTGATCGAATGAACTTAGTATCAGACTTAGTTCCGTCACGAGTGTCCGGCGTGAAAAATTATTAGTCATTCCCAATTGCACGGTACGCTTGAATTTTGTGAGGATGACACAGTGCGAAAAAGTGAGCGAGAGGGGAAAGAGAGAGTAGACAAGGAAGAAAACATGAGTGCTTGGTTTGCTGAACTGAAAGCACAGGAATATACCTCGAAAACACGGAAGCTGCTGAAACTCGAGTAAATATGAACATGTGCGCAGTGCGTACGAGTAATTAAGCAATTACTGATCAATGATGGACCTTTATACGGAAAGAGGGATAACTCCCGCGTAAGGGAGGTTTTCGAATTGTCACATTCAGTGCTACATAAACTCGGGTATTCATGCCGTGATGCGCATGCGTCGTCGCGTAGTCGCTATAACATCGCACACATGTGGGACAAAAGGCTTATTTCCGTTTACGACTCTTCAAGGAGGAGGAGGAGGAAGAGAAAGAAGGAAGAACAAGGAGATTAGCCAGTTGTCAGACCGGCTGGCTACCCTGTCCTGGTAAAGGGGGCAGGTGTAATAAAAGATGACGCAAAATAGATGTTACGAAGAAGAAGAAAAGTTTATGGTTAACTTATTGCTCTTTCTGCAATAGCTGACAACGTCACCGCAGAGAGCTTAGCTGGCAAGACGGCGCACAGAGTTTGAAATATCGGAGCATTACGCATTATTTCACATTATTTCACATTATTCGGCAGAGCATAGTATATGCCCTCAGTCGACGAGAGCCGCCGTGGTGGAACAGTGGTTAAGGTGCTCTGCTGCTGAGTCGAAGGTCGCGGGTTCGATCCCGAGCGCGGTAGTCGCATTTCCAGGTACACGAAATGCTAGAGGCCAACGTACTTAAATTAAGTGCACATTAAAGGAACTCCAGGTGTTCGGAATTTCCGGAGTCCTTCACTACAAAATCCTCAAAATGATGGTCTGCTTTTCGCACATAAAATCTCAGATATGATTACTTTAAGGCGAAAGCCTTAGGTGACTCATCAAACACGAAAATTGACCGTCGGTGTCCCGCGGCGTCGGAGACAAGTGATGCAAAAAATCATCTTCGCGTGATGACGTCACCATGACGTCACAGACCGCTAAGATTTGTGACGTCACAGGCCTCTCAAATTTATGCCGTCACTGTGACGTCACATGATCACGTCCTCACATGACACCGTGGCTTGGTCAAACTTGGGCCGATCACGGAGGCAGTGCAAAAACAGGTGAAGTGCCTCCGATCCTGGAGGCAGAGAAAAACCACGTTAAGGTGCAGAGAGCTTTCGGAGGGTGGCGGGGTAGGATCAATACATCGACTGAGAGGAAAAAGAAGATTGCTTTCGAAGTTTTATTATTGGAGTCGACCAGAGAGACGCTACTGTCGATAAGTGCGCTGGACATGGAGTCGAACTAGAACAACAGGTTTTTCTAGTCAAGTGAACGTTATGTATTGATTGTCGCTAATGACTCGGCTTGGTCGTTTACTCTGAACTGGTCGACTCACCAAAGCCATTGGCGGCGATGCAAACATGCTATAGCGTAGAAGTGATTACTGTTTATAGTATAGTGTTAGTAAACTAGAACTAGGTTAAAAAACGCTTACAGCCATCATGGTCATCATACAGCCATCATTCTCTACAATATACGCGTATTCATTTGGCTGGAAAGTAAAACAAGTTTACTCCATTTGTTCGAACTGGACATCTTATTCAAAATAAGTACGCGCATGCATTCACGTTGGCTCGTGCAAGGAAAATAACGAACACGACCACAAAGTTTACATCCATCCGCCGTGGTTACTGTACAGCTTAGCTCGAGGTGTCGGTTCGACTCCCGGTACCGGCGACCTCAGTTCGATGGGAAGTAGATGCAATAACGCCGGCGTGTTTTAGATTTAGTTGCGCACTAAATAATAACTACAGGTGATCAAAATTAACCTCAAGTCCGCCATTAAGGTGTGCCTATAATTCTCATATCGTTTTTGGCGCGCATCACCCTAGAAGTTAATTTTTTTATTCCTTTTTTTTGAAATGACGAAATAGGAGAGGTTGGTGCCATTATAGTGGCACCGGCTACTTCTTCTCGCTTAGAAGACAAAGTATGTAGTAAGAAAAATATTAAGGCACAAAATGGAATACAGTAGAACACATAAGAAAATACGCACAGCCGAACATCACATGGCAGTTCATATACCTCTAATAAGGAGGAAGAAACAAGCGGAAAGACAGGAGGTTAGCCAGTTCTTAGACCGGCTGGCTACCCTGTGCTGGCGGAAGGGGTAAGGGGGATAAAAGATAATAGAAGAGAGATGTTAGAAAAAAAAGGAGGCCAAGAAAAAGAAAAAGAAGAAGAGAGGAGAAAAAGGAAACGAGAATATGTCACTACTTAGAGTCTGTCTCTAAGTCCACTTGTCCGCAAGAAGCGTAATAATGCTTTTAAAGCCTTCTGCGCTGACGATAGACTCGGCCAGGGTCCCAAAACACTTTGTTCCGACAAGGGCGATTATCAAGTTTATCTAGCGTATTGGAAAGTTCATGCCTTGGCGCACTGAAACGGGGACACTCACAGAAGATGGGAGATCGTTTCTTCGCAGCTGCAGTAATTGCATGTAGAGTTGTTGGCCATTCCAATCAGACAGGAGTAGGCATTTGCGAAGGCCACGCCAAGCCACAGGCGGCACAGAAGCGTCTCCTCAGCTCGCGATATTCCTGACGGAAGACGAAGCTGGAGATTGGTATCCAAGCTGGTAGACGAGCTTTAGTGAATTCCGCCGAGTTCCACTGGGGCAAGTGTGAGTTCACGTGCCAGCGAACGAAGTCTTGTAGCTGCGTCGGTTCTGGAGAACGGTATATCTGCGTAGTGGTCACTGTCGTGTGCAGATCGGGCGGCCTCATCCGCACGGTCGTTACCGTATATACCACAATGACCCGGTATCCACTGATACGCTATGTTGTGTAGTTTCTCGACTGCATGGTGGTGAAGGCCATAGCAGCGACTAACTGCTCATTAGGTCCATCACCATAAAATTCAAAACAACGCATTTGACATCATCAACGACCGCAGAACTCGCCGCCATCCGTGCAGCACTAGAATTTGTAATTGAAGAACCTTCGCAAGCTTGGTCCATCTTCTCTGACTCCAAGGCAGCTTTTCAATGTCTTATGTCGCCATTTCGTTATATACCTCTAATAGGTTCATATGTAGGGTGTGTCCAGATAAGATGGAACAACAGGTCCCGGTCACCATTCCCGATTTTCATGAAATTTGCTGTAGGTCTAGGCATTACACCCAGAACAATGGTTTCGCAGTTAGTTCGCCGAAAAAAAATTTTGTTCGCCTGAAAAAAAAAAACAAATTTTGGCCGCAAGAAACACTTTTCCGCCAATTTCGCGACTTCTGAATTTTGAGCGCACCTATGGAAAAAACGGTGCACTTCTTCGTCACAATATTTATTCCCCTTAAAGAACAAGTGAAATACAATCTTATGAGTCTATTATTTCCCTTGCTTGTCGAAGCACTTTTGAAGAAAAATATCACAAACTTGGCAAATCGCACAACATACCTGTATTTCAGGAATTTATTGCTGCAAGCAAGTTAAAGTGAGGATAATAAAAATCGGTACATATTAACTCTCATACATTTTCTCTCTTTTGAAATAATTTTCTAGGTTTTATCGCACTCAGTTTCACTCGATAATTGGGCTGAAACGTAAGTGATTTACGAAAAACGCCGAAATTTGAAAATCATTTTCTCGAAAAGACCATTTTTAATTTTTTTAAAAATACCTCTGATTGAAGTCAAGGACCTCATCTACCATTCTGCAGAAAAAAAAACGTTGCATTACTTTGATTGCTAACGAGTTATAGTGCGTCAAATTGACCATGCCAGCCTAGCGGCCGCGTCGTTCGTTATGTGCTGAAACTCGGATATAATTTGTTAAACATACTTGTACGTGGCATAATTACAAATCAGCAGCTCCACACCAGCAAATGCGCAGCCCGGTGTCATGGTTCAGCAAGCTTTGTCTTGCGATCAGCCGCTTGACAAACCAGCAGCAGCGGCCGCTCGATGCTGCGGGCACTCACATTACATAAGTGCCGCTTCGACTGCGGTTGAGCGCTGCTGGCGCGTCAAACTACGCTCAGAGGACAAACGAGAAACGAGAGAAGGAATGCATCACTGTGAAAGTTAACGGCTGCTAAGTGCCTGCAAATGTCATTATATGTAACGAAAACTCTGCCGGCAATTTCCCAGCGAGCGCCTTCAATACAGCACGCAGGTATTTTGTATTTTTTTCCCCTGCTGTTATCCCCGAAGCCGCAAAATATCGTGATAAACGTTCGACTTGCGTTGAATATTCTATATGCGGACGCACAACAATAAAGTATTGTAAAAGCGGTTCTTTAATGAAGCAAATGACTTGGACACACTTCTTTTCACAGCCGGCTGACACAAGTGTTCTGGCACGACGTGAAGAACAACTCAAACTCTTCAGTTTGAGTTGTTCAATCATCGGAAGCACGTATGACAGCTTTTTTTAAATGTCAATGGCTTTATTTGGTGTCATATGCTGCTTATAGAATGAACCTAATCTTTAGGCCATCAGAAGAGAGAAAGCAACACATGAGCGCACTACTGGAGGCGCTCACTGGAAAATTGCCGGCAGAGTTTTCGTTGCATATTATGACATTTGTTCGCACTTAACAGCCTTTAACTTTCACAGTGATGCATTCCTTCTCTCGTTTGTCTTCTGAGCATACTTCGTGCGCAAGCGGCGCTCATCCGCAGTCGAATCGGCCCTCATGTAATGTCAGCGCCCGCAGCATCGAGTGGCCGCTGCTGCGGGTTTGTCAAGCGGCTGATCGCAAGACAAAGCTTGCTGAACCATGACACCGGGCTGCGCATTTGTTGGTGTGGAGCTGCTGATTTGTGATTATGCCACGTACAAGTATTTTTAACAACTTATATACGAGTTTCAGCACATAACGAGTTCAAATGGGGAAAGTCAGTTGACATGTATACATTCAAACTCAAATATTCTGTATTGCTTGACATACACAGGAGAACACACTGACACAAATAATTACACATAAAATCAAACGCAATATCACAAACATAACACAATTCCTTCAGTATGAAGGGGAAGTCGACATCGTGTGCAGTAGGGCAACATTTCCATAAAATATTAGATTTTTCAAGAAACTTCTTGAAGGCGACGAGCGCTCTTTTCTGAAGACTTGCCGTTTGCCATGGACCTAGTATTTTCTTCAATGTGAAAGGCCTTCTCTCTAAAAGTAGCAGACTTGCTCGTAATACTTTTCGTTGTGGTTCATATTTTTTACACTCGATAAGTAGATGATGTACATTTTCGTCGGGGTGGCCGCAGGAACATTCTGTGCTAGACGCACGTTTTATCCAATATTTTTATTTTCAGTGTTTACTTTTATGAACAACATCCGAGATGAATTACACGGTATGAATTACATTGCGGCGATCTTTCGAAGCGAAGTGGAAATGACGGAGCAGTATTGGCGAAATGCCGTTCCATCAGACGACACGTGTCGCTAATAGCAAGAACATGACAAGCCTCGTGCGGTATTTTTCGGTATTCATTACAATCTTTTTCAGAATTCTAAATAAAGTTCAAGCGAGAAACTGTAAGGCGAATTACACGTTATAATACAAGACACGTGGCGGAATTTATAAATTGGTTGGGCATTCAAGAAAAGCTTGTCATACCAATAAACGAATCATACCAATAAACAAGACAGGCTGGGGTGTCGTAAAGGTATTCAAAATTTTACATTTGCAACATGTTTTGTTACCTTTGCAGTTTTATGGACGCTCAAGAGGAAAACGAAACGAACAAGCCAACAAAAAAGCAAAAAACGAGGATTTGAAAGACTGCGTTCGTGCATCCATGTATAAGTCATTGTAATAATATTCCAAGGCTGCCTTTCCCGAAACATTGCGCTATGGGCAACTGCCATTGGAAGCGGGCAACTCAAGTGGATTGGAAATGCATCAGGTGGAAGATTGCCATACGTATTCCCTCCGACCCGGATGTTTTGCGCAGAATAATTTAGTGAGCAACGTTTATTCTTTCTTTGTTTTTTCAGTAGTCGCCTGAAGAACAACCATCCTTGAGCGCACCACGGGAAACGTTCTCAAGGGAATACCGTTGCTTTGCATGGCCTCGCTGCTGATGCTTTGTAGCGGTTATAAAATATATACGTAACGTAAAGAGCGTTTTTGGACAACGTTCGGCGCTTGTTTACGTATTTACTCCACCGTACATTTCTTCTCCCTCTCTGAGTTATTTTCGCACATCCACCCCTTCTAATCTCTTCCTTATTCCTCTTCGCTTCCTTATGATAACGCTCGATCTCGCAATATTGCCCAGCGGTATGTATCGACTACACCAAAACAAACAATAAAAACGAGATGGAATAGATTCAGAGGAACGAAATAATGTAGAAGGCCACGTGCGCATGCAGCACAAACTCACTTTCGAAAGGCGTAAAATTTTCACTCTCGAGGATAGGCGAAGATTAGATGCACGAAAGTGCGAAAAATGACGCCCGTCGAGTTCTATCTCGCGTGTTCACTCGTGTTTTCTTGCTAGGTGATATAACAGTGGCGGAAACAACAAGCCCACAGATGCGTTGCCGATATGAGTGAAAAGCTGGCCGCCGTGACGTGGCGGCTAGGATGTACGGTGTACATGTACATAGATGCCGTGCGCTTCGGTTTTCGAGTTCTTATTTTTCTTGTCCCTACTTGTCGCCGCAAAGTATGATCTTTTTGTTCTTTTTCTTTTTACATGTGCCACTCGGGGTCCTACCCAGCAGGAACATCAGGCAAAGAGCATTTGCGGACACTTCCAGCGCCAGGAAAGCACAGGCGAGGGGAAAAAAATGCACGCCTCAAACACGTCCGCAGTTTAAGCCCTATCGATCAGACTGCTGCAACTTTACCTCGGCTGTTCATAAAAATAAAGAAACGCACTCGGTTGTTGAACTGAAGATACGCATCTTCCGTATAGGTGTCTCGTAGGTGAGGAGCGTTGGAAAAGGAAGATAATAAAGAAAGATCAAGAGAAGCGGCAGGAAGATCGACCGAACAGATGTCCGGTTTGTTACCCTAGACGAAAGGTAAATGAACGAGGTAATACAGAAAGAGAGGCAATGTGAGAATCGTGCGTACAGAGCGGGGTGCATGGCAGAACTATACAAATGGCCAGTTAGGTCGGTGCACTAACAATATATCCTACGTTTAGGTTTCTTGTGTCAGCGACGGATGTGGCCACGCCTCCAGTACGACAAAAAAGTGATAACTAAGGGACCGGCTTAGAAATAGGGAGACGCAAAGCTATCCTAGTAGGATTGTAAACGACGCTCACCGTAGGCTTTGCGGAAGATTCACTCCCCATCTTCGGAGCGCAATAATTGCAGAGTATCACATTGCAACGGCGCAGAATATAGCATAATGTTTACGCCAGCAACAGTATGACATTGATTCGTGAAAAGAAAGCAATAAATGTTGCCTCTTCTTGTTTTAGGGGGTTAGAGTAGTAAATTATTGCTTAACCGTTTTCTTATTGGTATGCTAAGATGGATGAATCGAGTACAGACATTGTAAATCTGTGCCTATAAGCGTACTGTGACACAGATTCACTAACTTAACCGACGGCTTTGAGCTCTATCTCTACTGCTGGTTCCACTTGGTTTGAATCTACTGAGCCTGCGCCAGTCTCTTTAAGAATGTATGAAGTAAAAAAAAAAAAAATGCGCCGCTTGCACTAAGTCGCGCAAGCCTGGGTTACAGAAGAGCTGCTGGGCACGTTTCAGCTTGTGCCGGTTCATGATGATGATAATTTTCCATCCACGACACAAACACAAACACACACGCACGCACGCACGCACGTGCGCACACACACACACACACACACACACACACACACCACACACACCACACACACACCACACACACACCACACACACACACACACACACACACACACACAAACCACCTTGCCCATAAGAGGGACTGTCATAGCGTAAGATAGAGAGAGAAAGGTTAAGTGAAAGGCAGGGAGGTTAACCAGGAGTTTTTCGGTTTGCTACCCTGCACTGGAAGGGGTAAGGGGGATAGAAAGTAAGGAAGGAAAAAGGATAAAAAAAACCACACACACTCAAGCACGGGAGCATGTAAGATAAATTAATAAGGCGACAATAGGGGCTAGTTGGTACTCTTCATGCTTGTGATGCGCTGGCCGGAGGGACACGGACCAGAGAAAAACGGAAACAACACAGGGTGATGCGCACCGGGCGCTCACTCTGTGTTGTTTCCTCGTTTTTTTCTCACCGCATCACAAGCATGAAGTGGATACTTACTCCTGCGTTGTTGAGAAGCAAAGAATGTCGCTGGCCCTTGAATGAATCCGACCCACAACCTACATCTTCCCCCCTACTGTCGCAAACCCAAATACCTCCATCAGCCCCTGCGTCCTCTGCGTATCCTGCGCCCACCTTTACAGAGAAACTGTGTATGCCAAGGCGAAACGGATTTTGGTCAACGGTAGGCCGATCACGGAGGCAAATGCAAAGAAGGTGAGTTGCAGAAAGCTTGCAATGCCTTCGATCTGGAGGCTGCGAAACACCATGTTAGGTGCAGGAGCTTTCGGAGGGACGGGGGAGGATAAATACACCGAATGAAAAGAAAAGGAATAAGAAGATGTCTTTCGCCTTCGAGTTGTGGTCGCGAATGGATAAGGGAGCGTCATTTTCGCGCAACATAAATTGGACAAGCTCCTCTCTCTACCCACCACTGCTCCACTAATATGGAGAGTTGTGCGCCGGTGAAAACGTGTGTGCCGCAGAAATTATGCAAACCCCACTGCTTACCAATGGCCCGCTAATGTGTCTGAAACGGAGAAGCGCAAAATTTCGCAAGCTGCTCAAATTGGCTCCTCAAGATCGCGCACAAACTCCAAGCGCAAGCGGCAAGCCAGAAAAGACGGACGCCTGTTCGCGGCAAAAGACGCATGCTGCTCAAATGGAAAAGTTTAAAAGGAGCGTACGCGGTATTCAAAAGGGACTTTCTGTGTCTTTTCACGAAAATTGTGCCTTTCTTTGGCTTCATCAAAATTCAATGTTCCTCTGTGCCGTGTGCTCAGAGTTTCCCTGCTCGCTCGCCTTCACGGAGTGGAAACCTAATGATAAACACCGGGGCCACCAATTTCAGCTTTGCTTGTCAACCATCTCTACAGGGTGCAAGGGGGGTGCTTGTTTTACATTTTTTTATTATGCTGTTGTGGGAACTCATACTTCCTCCACACTTAGCTGTGCACAAATTCATTCGTTTTTACCGTATCGTTAAGGTTTGAGGAGTGTGAGCTACGCGTACATAAAAAGGCTGTTAAAGGAACCACTCTGCTGTTCGATCAAGACAAGTCTCTTGCCGAAACGTTGGTCTAGTGAAATTTAATCGCTTGGCGAATGAAATTTCATCGCTTCAAGTCTTTAGCTTCCCACTACTTCTTTCTTGTCTTTATTCCTGTGTTGTCATGCAGGCAATCCATTTAAGGCTCCGCTTTTTTTTGTAAGCAACAACACTAAAGTTGGCATTTGACGCATAACAACAACACCGTGCGCGCATTTTATTTTTCATTATTGAGAATATCATTACGCGGAATAACACCTTTCACATGTACAAATGTAAGCAATTGACCCTCAAATTGGTAAAGAGTGTGAGGACGCCAACAAAAGTGCCGTGCGTGTTTTCGGAACACTTGGTGAGCGGATGGTGTGTTGTGGGCTGTAGCGCCAGCACTCGTCGCCATAGCAACGCTCCGTTTGTGCGGATTGTTGTACTGCCCCTGCAACCGCTTCTGTATAATTGATTCAACGTGTTTATTACTAAATGTTAAAGTGCCTCCAGGCTGCAAGAGAAAATTACAACTCAATCGTAGGAGGCACATGCGATCGAGTCAGTAGGTTAGCTTGACGTGTCTGAGGGGTTTCGCCACAATAATTGCCGATGGTATAAATTTTTCCGCATTATTCTTACAAAAAGGGGGTATAGCTTGTAGAATCTTTCTCGTAGCCTGAAATTGTGAAATACGCAGAATTTTTCCACCTTTAGTTTCATTATGCTTCTTTTAAGTTTCCCTACAGTTACCAGGCTGTTCAGAAGCGGAACAGCTTTAATCTTCAGAGTGGTAAGCTGTTTACATGTCGGGTCGCTTGAATGTATTGAGAAATATGTCATTTCAGTTCGCCTACGGCTTTCGCCTGAAGTGCGTTTAGGGTTGGGTACACACAGTATTTTTACACGGGCTGCTAGATATACGTTCGTTGCACTTTGGGGGCGTGAATGGTTCATTCAACCATCTCTAACATTGCTTGTGAGAGTAAACCTATGTGCGGCATGTAACCCTGTGGGATATTAGCCTCTCAGCTAACACACATCCAAAATGTGCCGACTCATTACTAGAGTACCTACACCGTGCACAGGGTTGCCTGTGCTTCTCTTATCTCCCCGTTCTTCCTACCGCCTAAATAAATAAGCTTAATAAAGGAGGCGCTCGGGAACAACTCCCGCGATGGCTTAGCAAGGCTTACTGGCTGTAGCTACACCATAAGCCTGTCCACCAAGACAACACACAGTAGGTTAAAAAGGCTAAGGGTTAGTTTCTTTCTCGCTTGGCTAAATACAAATGGCATATCAGACAATGTGTTTTCAGTGGTAACACTGTTGAGAGAATGTGACTTTTTTTTTGCAGCTATCTAGTACTCCCGATTACATCCCAAAAAGGTATTGCAGTTTTAGTTACGTAGAATTCTGCTGCGGAAAGCTGCAATATTTTTAATAGAAGACTGGGATACTGAAAAACAAAGCACTGCCCTTTTACAGGTGTTGCAAATGGCTCCTAAAAGCTCATTTTGACATAAGCAATCAATAATGATTTGATTTTCGGCAATACGACACTGCTCAAGCATATAAGCATGTTGCTGGTCCAATATTCACTGAATATTGAGTCTAACTTGACGCCGGAATGCTGTTGTTCTTTTATATAGAGATATGAGCATGCGCGGGCCGTCAACCCAAAAAGGGTGCGGGCTTTGGACGTCGTCACATCTTTATGATAGTTCTCAGAGTTGTATCACGTACATAACGCTCACATCCGCACGTTATTGCAGCTATTCATCTCCAGATTACTGAGCCGAAAATGAGTATTTACTGCCGCTTTTTACGTGACTGAATATATGACCACCGAGGTATACAGAAAATAGGCCGCGCGGCAACCAAATTTACGCCTTGCAATAGAGCCCGCGAAACATGAACTTTCCCCCCAACTACACGTGAGTTATGATCGGCGGGCAGGCGCGAACTAATTTAGGAATCAACGCTCAGCGCAGAAACTTCTGTATTTATGGGAGTCGGTCCTATATCTCGGTAAAACATGCGCTATGGCAGAAGATGGACAACCGACTTATATATAGTGACTGTTACTCAGATAGCCTTAAAAACAGCGCCAGGCGAAGCCTTCGGCACATTTCTATATTCTTTACTTGCTCCGCTCGCGCATATGTATATAACATTAGGTCACCTACAATGCTTTCTTGCTTTATAATTGAAGAGCATTTTATTAGGTATTTTTCATCGCTCAGTGCGTCATAGAACACACAAAAGTAAAATATTTATGAAGTCGAGGGTCTGACGAAAACTTGTCGGGATGAAACATTGCTGAAAACAGTGGAGGACGCTGACCTTCTGAACAAAGTTCCCATGTGGAGCCGAGACGTAAGTAAATATTTTTACCTTGGTCGGCTCACTTCAAGTTTCACCACTAAAATGCACCATGCTTCATTGTGGAATGTACACAATTCGAAGCTCTTTAACCTAAATCGCCAGCTACATCCATCTTCTAACTCATCCGTCTACTATGTTGCCAAAGTCAACGTAGGCAGCGAAAATAGCGACTGTTCGTTTCTATGATGAGAATAACAGCTTGCGGTGCATTTTAAGGAAACAATACTTCCATTGGAGTGTTTAGTACTAGTTTACGCTGAGATGCGATCTTGTATGCGTTCACTTATTCGTGTGCTCGAAGGAGCAAACGTGCGGCAATGTCGTACGTAGAACACTGCGTCTTCTGTTATTGGATGTAACAGCACAGTGCTTGTGAAGTTTGCTGTAATCGACGGTCGATAGAAAAAGAGAGAAGAGGTAAAGTAGAGAGGGAGGTTAACCAGACGAGATTACCGGTTGGCTACCCTCTACTTGAGAAAAGAAAAGGGGGTAGGATTCGATGGTCAAAGTAAAAATGACGTAGGAAGACGCGAGCGAGAGCCTTCTCTTTCTTGCCCACGCGCCACCAAAAAAAAAAAGTCGTCCACGTCGCCACAGTGCCGTTATAGAAAAAAAGCAAGTTACAACGTATACTTGAAAAAATGTGCGGCGTTCAGCACGTTAGGCTGCGAGATTCCCGCCTTAGATATTGGAATGGCGTGCGTGTGCGAATAACTTTCTACGCGCTGTTGCAAAACTGCCATCGACGTGATCGTAGCCGCTCCAGTTTCCTATCTTTTAGAGGAGACGTACTGCAACGTGGCCTGCGCCAGCGCGCTCCAAAAATGACGAGACTGGGTGCACGCTATACAGGCACCCTAATCCGTCGTCAACCGTCCTCGTAAATGGCCGTTCTCTGCAGGATTTAGGTTGCCTTTGACTTTGTTTCGCAAGACCTTGAAGATGAATACCGTCTCACTTGAGTCTTACTGGAGTTGCGTACATCATTACGGGCTATCAGGCTGAACGACTCTGAGAGTGCGCATGGCTGCCAAACAGAAAGCAAGTACACATATGAAAATGATAACGCTAGTGACGGCAGCCACGTATGTTGTGTCCGTTTCACGACGTTAGCGACGCCTTCGAAAGTGAAAGTCCCAATTGAAAAACATAACGTCACCTCGTCCAGGAAAAGTGTTCATATAAATGTTGCTTTTTTCAAAATTGACTTTTGTTTTAACCGCGTATTATATGTTACGTCGAATTAGTGTATTACGCACGTCGCTGTATAATATAGGCCGTACAAAATATTTGATTATGTACATTTATATGGCAATGTTTCTTACCTGAACTAACATTGTTCCAATCTTTGTAACTCCCTGTACCGTTGGATTATATCGTGTTTGCACATGTGGCGTTCTACTGCGTGCCACATTTTGTGACATTTTTCTCTCTTTTTTGTATCATGTTTTTTTTTTTTTTGCTAAGCGAGAATGAGTAGACGGTGCAGCACTAAAAGCGCCAACCTCTCCTATTTCCCATTACAACAAAATTAACAGCGTTCAAAGTTCACGTCTTATTTTCCCCTCAATGTATATTTTGTTCGCACATTTTCCCGCTCAAGTAGCATGCCTTTTGCTTCCCCCATTTTCCCCTAATGTATCTTCCGTGTGCCTTTCGTTCCAATGGCACAGTTTCAAGAAAGCAAGAATGCGGCCCCATTGGATATGCCGCGACTTTCACGATCTAAAATGCCTGAGTAATTTCAGGCGCGCGTTGATAACCTGAATGACTTTCAAGTCGCCCTCTTCGCTATACCACGAAATGAGAATCAATTTACTGCGAGACTGTGAACCACAGAGCCCGGTTTGGCTACCGTGCACGCAATTGGAAGCATCCGCAACGTGATCTTGCCTCCCCTCTATCCAGCGCATCGTGATGGCCTCGGAAGGGTCTGATGCTTCGTCATTTCTTTACCGAGTTGAGACAATAGCTCGGCGCAGTGGTATGTAAACACTCGCCATTTCAGAGCCGCCGCTACTGGGTGGCCTAAACTTCATAAGTACCAATCCCTCCTTGCAGCTTTGTCCCATATTTCTAGCCCGCATGTTCTACTTTCTCTTTGAACAAAGTGGCGTTGAAGCTCGGTTTCTTTGACAGAAATGCGGGCAGCAAATTCGCCGCATGATTCCGTCTACTCTCGAGAGAAATCATGCGCATTCTAAGTTCACGAAAAAAGGGTTCCATTAGAAGCTACCACTATAGCGGCCACATAGTTCGAATAAAGATATACATCCTTCCTCGTCGTCTGTACGTCTTCTTTCTTTCTTTGTATAGCTATTTTTCCTATTCCTCGTGTTCTGCCAGGTAATAATCAATGGAGGAATGTTTTCAACGGGGGATTGATTAGTACTCTGGGTGCACCGAAGTTAGGTGCACCAATTCGGCTCAACCATCAGTTCACGGCATTGGACCTGACATGGCCCGTCCACGGTGCTGTAAACAACCCAGCGCAACGGCAACGAGCTGTCATTATGCGGTGGTATCTAAGGTATAAAAGGTCGAACGTTCAAAACGGCACTGGCACAGAGGTATGAGAATAATAAACTCCAGGGAACATAGGAAGCGCTAACTTTATTGATGGGCCGTTTACGTTCAGCTGGGCTTGTGTCGATGTCTGCTTATGACAAGGAGGAGGAAAACAGAAAAGGAGAAGGCAGGGAGGTTAACTAGAAACACTTCCGGTTGGCTAGACTACACTGGGGACTGGGGGGAAGGGGAATAGAGAGACGAGAAATGAAGAGGAGGGAAGAGAAAAAAAAAAAGAGAGAGAACAGATAAAGTGAATTCACTGCAGCGTGCGGGATTGCACCACAGGTCAGAGGCGTTCGCACAAGCCCGTCGTTCTCAAAAAGCACAATAGTGCTTTCACTGCCTTGTGGGCCGTCGATAGATGTGGACGGTGCTGTAGTAGCACCTGCAAGCAAATTGGTCGATTATCCAGTCGCCGCAGTGCGTTCGAAAGTACTCGCCTTTCCGAGGCAAAACGAGGGCAGTGGCACAGCAAGTGTTCGATGTTTTCTTCAGTGTCGCAAACATCGCGCGCCGCACTGTCAGTCATTCCGATTAAAGTTGTGTATGCCTTCGTATAAGCAACTCCCAACCAAAGGCGATAGAGAAGCGAGGCAACGCGTCGATGAACGCCGGATTGAGGTCGGAGTTGCAGTGAAGGGTTCAGTTGGTGTAGTCTGGTATGTCCTATGTTTGGCGTCTTCCACTCCGTCAGTGTGAGACTGTGGGCCAGTTGTCATTGTGATAGGCACGGTTAAGGGGCTACGCGAGTCATTTAGTTTGGGGATAATCATTTTTATAAACAAGGCTTCATGGCGGAAGAACCATGCCATCCCATTTTGTCGTTACCAGGTGGGAATGTGCAGCTCGTGGGTAGGTACGGGGCTTCTGGAAAATGTCTTTAGAATTAGGCGTGGAACTTGAGCTTCCAAATTAAGTGAAACGACAGGAAAACTTCTGGCATTTATTAACGCCTTTCATCGGCGAAGACGAGTCCCCTTGTCGAAACGTTCGTTCCAGTGACATTCGATGTTCAACATTTCATCACTTGCAGCCTCCATGTTGAAGTTTTGTCTTGTAAGGAACTCCGATAGGTCGGCCACAGGGTAAGGAAAGGAAATGTCAATATATGGGAAATGAATATAGCAGGGCTTACCAAATATTGATTTTCTTTTTTCTAATGGAATACCAATACTCGAAGGAAAGGGCCACAGCATACCGAATCGAATATGGAATACAATCGCATTTATGTAATAACAAGAAATATAAAGCCCGGGCGAAGTTCATACGGTAAAAAAAACGATGGCACAAAAGAAGTTAACCCTTTTATACACTCTCGGACGTATAATGGAGTTCGCAATCACAGTCTGGACAAATAATGAATTCGCAAAGTAAATACGTCTGCTTTCAAGAATATGGAGAACCATGGCCATGAAAGAAATGAATCGATGAAACAACGTGTGCTAATATTCGTGTGCAATGTCGTGCTCATCAAAGGGGAACGTGTATTACTGCACCACCGCCGATCGTTTGAAAGTAATATCACGTAGCGGGAATGGTGGAATGATAAATTGGAAGTTTGCGCATAGGAAGCGGGAAAGTGAGCCATTATTAATAAAAGACTGGAAATAATTGAGCAGGAGTCACGCGCCCGCGCGTTAACTCAGAAACGTGTGCTGCTGCACAACAACCGCCATGCTTGCCTCAGAATGATTTGGAACAGCCCCAACGTCCACCATTCTGTCTCCATCGAAATTCCAATACATCTTTTAAGCATCATATTTGAAAGAACCGAATATTTTACAACATTGAATAACGAATTCTCGTTGAAGAAAGTAAGGCATCTAGTCACGGACACAAAACGGACCTTTCTTCCTTCTGCGATACATCTCTACCAACTTTACTTTATGTCGTTCTAAATACAAGTTCCCCAGTCGTAATATAATAGAATAGCAGAGTCTATTCAATTCGTACTCCTAAGTGTGAATATGCGGGCACCGAAAAAAAAATTATAACCAAACAGGAACAAGTACTCCAGCCGAACAGCAAAGGCAACCATAATTGAATATAGACAGCCGTGGGTATCCTACAAGAATAATCCATAAAGCAAGTCATGCTTGCGGAAGTCCCGGTTCGCGACTTATTCATGAAAACTCAGCGTATTCGCAGGTTTAGCACGGGCCATCATGACTCCACCTCGGTGGGCGCGAAATGTACAAAAAAAGGCTAATGTAGCTAGATTTAAGTGCACAGTAAAGAACCCCAGGTAGACCCAGGTGCGGTGCTGTGGAAATTATTCCGCAGCCCCGCACGAGATACGGCGTACCTCGTACTCGGATAATAACTTGGCACGCAGAAGCCCGGGATCTGATAATTTAATTTGAAACTGCGTTGCACTTTAAACCTGATTTGTAATCTTTAGCATGCAAAATGCCCAGGGTGGTTGTTGAAAGAATATCTTTAGTTGCGCACGCAAAGACTGCAAATGAGGTGGTACAGAACTGTGTTTTATAGTTAAGTCAAAAACAAGATTTCCTTCGAAAAAAAGAGACTCAATCATACTACAAAAGTCATAGACATTGACAGACAATATTGTAATTTATCTACGTGTTACACTAATGGATAGGGGCAAACAAAACACAGCAAGACTTTCTACTTCGTTGGGTTAAGTTGCACATGGGTTGTATTGATGAAAGTTAACTGCAAAGAACCGATTTACAGATGTAAGAAATGAACGGATAAATAAATTATTTGATTCATAATGACGACAACAAATTAATAAATAATAAATGTAGATTTTTTCTGAGGTATATTCATGTCGCTTACCAAGTGATAAATACACTTTGTAATCTCTACATACAAAGTGCAAGTTACGTCCCCATGCATTTAGAAATAATTGGTTGGTTTCGATGCGCAACTCAGTCTAAGTTCTGTCCGCAGTAGACAACTTTAGGGCGTCACTTTGCACATAACTGTTCAGCACTACTCGTCATCAACATTTTTGTGAACTATGAATTCACTCAATGTCTAGAAGGTACAAGAAGCGTACTGTACTCATTCTAAAAAGAAAGGGCGCGCAAACAGGGACACCAGAAAGAAGCCACGACACCACAAACGTCGACTAACAACTGAAGAGACGCACACGATGGAGAAGAAAGAAGGCACGAAAACTCATCTGCGCATGCCCACGCAATAGGCGAACCTATCAATCCGGCACGCGTGGGGGTCTATGTGAAAGATAACTGTTAAGGCATTTGATTTTATCTTTATGCAAGTTAGTCGACGGTTGGCTCACGCATGCCCGACAACTATTCTTGATATGCCATGCCTCAATCAACAGGCATGTTTCTTCAGGCCTATGCCGGTACAAAACTCGGCGTTCATAAAATTTTGGCGTGCACTTACACTCTGTAAGTGCACGCCAAACCTACTGTACACTGGTAAATTTTCGAAGAGGCAATACTCACCTATGGCATTACTGAAACGAAGAGCAAAGAAATGAAACGAATGTAGAATTTTTTTGTCAATTGAAGGACCATTGTTAGGGTTTTCAAGACTGCAATGTTGTCGCAAACAAAATTTTTCACTCAAAATTTTCAGGAGTAAATCAAGACGCCTACCTAACCGGAACGTTTTGTACCATAAAGATGATAGAAGAAAAAGAAATTTTTTTGAGTGAATGCAGTAAAACACGGCTGAAGTGCTGTCACACAATATAGAGGTAAAAGACACGCAGAATGACAAGAGAAGATTTTAGAGGCAATATCTTTTTCTACTTTCAATCATTCGTTAACACAAAGCATGGACGGTTTCTAAAGGCCATAAATCAACGCAAGAGAGAAAGAAAAAAAAGAAAACCTTATTCTGAGTGGCGCCAGCAACGACCCTGTTCCAATGGGAATGCACACAAAATCAATCCATCCAGAGCGCTTAGCAGAACCTTTATACTTGACCTAAGACCTCTCAGAATCAATATGTATCGATTCTCAAAAAAGAGATAAAGTGCGACTGTCCGAGTTGCGTTGTCGGCCTTGTTCGATACGAAAACGGCGCTTCACTGTTCGCAAGACCGTTGTACCGAGATGCGAGGTCTCATTGTAAACGCATGTTTCATACCAGATAGAACATCAAATGACGTGAGTTCAAACTTTACAAGTCACGCAGCTTAAGTTTCAGCTGCGTGATTTCATCTTTGCGAAAAGTTAATCTTTAATATTATAATATTATAATATAAAAGATGGACTTTTCAACATGTTCTTCAAAGCAAGTTGTCCCTGCGGCTCACACATCTCCCCACGCGGTCATACACTGCAAGTTTTTCGCCCACGTACCCGTACTAAAATATTTTTTTTTTTTTTCAGAGAAGCAAAAGACTAGAACGGCCTATCCCTTGATATCGCCACAATAACTTCCCCATCAAGCTTCACGCATAACATGTCAAGTGTAACTTGAGATTGATCATTGTGACAACTTAGTGATTGAGTATTAACCCACCCCTTAAGACATCCTCGGGTGTCTGGAAGGAAATAATAAAAATGAAATGAAATTAAGTGTTATCTCTACTCCAGCAAGAGAGAAAGGCAGGAATTTTCTTCGAATCAGAAGCCGTACACTGATCAGCGAGTTCAATCGTAGAACGCGATGGCTGCCTCGCAGAAGAAAAACTCTCGCTCAGATTGTCGCCATTCTGTCAGACCGACTTTCACTTGGAAACCGTCCATTAATGCTTACACAACACATGCGCTTGATGGGCCTGGGTTTATGGCTCGATTGTTTAACGGAGCACTTGAGTGCGTCTCGATCTGACTATCGTGTTACCAACGCTGCCAGATATATAAGCTATGGCGTCAAAAGAGCGCCGACCTTAGCATCGATCGGTCGGCCGAGTGCTTGAAAGCAGTAGTCATTGCGAAAATTTAGCGCGCTCTAGAAAATCGCGTGATAAAATAGAATGATTTGAAGGCTTTGTTTTGTATTGTGTGTCACTAGGGCCCCTTGAGTAACCGGACGGCACCAGATGTGTAAAAAGCGCGGTAGCACATATTTTTTTTCTCTGAAAGTTGCGGGTGAGTGCAAGAGATTGTATTGATATCTACCATAAATATCATTGCGTGGGTCATGAACATGGGGCAACTTAGAAAAATGAGTAATGTTCTTTGAGCCGTACGTATGACCGATGGCTGGACTTCAAATGAACGCTAACCTTATATCAGTGTAAAAGGACTGACAAAAATAACCTCGATGTTATGTACAGATCACCTTTTTTTCTGTACTCTGCCGAGGATTGGGCCCATGTTTCCAAGTTAAATTCGGCGCCGACAACTCCGCAGTAATGAAAAAATTGGTCGCCATCCCGCCCTGCGAATGTGCATGTCCAGCGAAGTTGTGTCAGACACCACACATGCTGATGGCGGTATGTTTTATTATTACTTTAAAGTAATGGTAGTGGTAATCGCTTTCTGGTCGCTGTGGTAGACCGCTTGTAGTGTGGCGTCTGTGGTGTCTTGACTTCTTCTTGTGTCCGTGATTGCACGCTCTGTCTCTTTAACATGACCGTCATTGGTTCCGAGACCATTTTCAGCAATACGAATTTGTTCCTTCGTCGAGCATTGTATACACGCTGTTTTTTTTGTGTGTGTCTTTAATTTCCATGGTCTAACCATAGAAGTCTTGGAATGAACTGAATGAGTTGCTAGACGGGTTTTCCTTTTTATATATGAAAGCGAGAAACACACGCGGGGAGAAGGAAGGCCCGTTTGACGTCATTCGAAGCACTCGTGTGAAGTGCAAAGCAACTGGAACCTAATCTTTAGCGGGAACGCGTGGGAGGGTGTTCACATTGTTCACAGGCGTCTTGTTATTCATCATGAGGTTTTCATGCCAGCTTTGCGGTTTTCTTATTTAAAGGAATGCTGAGCTCTATGCTGATATGAAAGAAAGATATGCCGTTTGCCTTCAATTGTTAAAGGGCCCCTTAACCGACGTCCCTCATAATCACATCGAGGTTTTGGGACGTAAAACCCCAACATTTATTTATTGAATCCTTTCATCACTGAAGCACAAAAGAGATCGTTATTATTTTCGAATTTTCAATGAACCGATAGTGTTAATTTTGCGAGTAACCTAACACTATCAAGGAAGATGCCATTCTTATAGCCTCTCACGTGTCTTGATTTACATTCAAATCTATCTTGCAGACACAATGTGGCTTTTATTATTCTGAATTTTAATGAAGAACTGCTACTCCACCGGGAACGTTGTTACCAGGCATGGCGACACATTTTATAACACATCCTTGAGAACACCAAGAGAAGGCAAGTTTTAATTACGTTCCGCAATACGGCTCTTACGGCTCATGCTTCAAGCAAACCGTCACGTTGCTTTTACCTTTAGGTCATCCTTTAAACCAATAAATTTTGCAAGAGACAAGCCAAAATGCAGGAATAAAATCAGTACCATTAGATTACACTAATTTCACTTCATATTTCACGCTACAGGCGGGCTGCTGCGATCATTATTAGCATTCTTAATTATCTTTACGGAGTCTCTCGGATGTGCCGACCGCACGTGCCTTGAGTAATAACTATCTATAGTAGATAATTCAGTCTGCGTTTCACACTGCTGCATTCAACGAAAATTAATCGAACATTGCAAAAAGAGGCTGGCAGATGTCTAGACGTTATATGGTGGAACATATTTAGATTACTCTTAATTTAGTCTTATAAAGACGGTAACTTTTTTTAGGAAGGATTCGTATGAAGTGTCTGCAGTTATACGAACTACAACCAGTTAGCTCCGAAGTTCTCTTTCAACCTTCCAAACTCATTCCGGAAAGTTTGAATTATTGTGTGAACCTTAATATGTACCTAGTAAATCTTTGTTTGCATGAATTAAAACTGCAAAACACAATCTTAAAACATCAGTCTTGAGTACTATGTGGGCTGCGTGTGTCATTCGTATGTTAATAAAGAAAATGTTGATTATAAAAACAAAGACATAGAAGTGATACAGCGCAATTACACTACTTAAACAGAGCGCACATGAGAGACTCGCTTTTGCCGTTTTATAGGAAGAAGAAGCACTTTAACGAGCTAGGCATGCCTGGGATGGTAAAAACTGTACAAATGAAGCGTGCTTCGAAAGTAAAGGTCAATATGCCTTCTGACTTATTGCGAGGACTTATATCGCTTATTGTTACGTTGGAGGAGTATATAGCCCGCTTGTCACTAAGCCAGGGTATCAGCGTACAAGAAAGGAAAATTAAGTTAATCGCCTCACAGCGAAGACGCGACTGCCTATAAGCGAGGGAAAGAAGTGTTCATGTGGTTATAACTTATTGTACAGGCAACGCTGATGTGAGCATAACGCTTAGTAGCGAACAGATGTGTGATGCACGGTAACACTCGTTACATAATGTTTCTCTGACGATAGCGATTAATACCTAACGCTTACGCCTTGATGGCGCTCAGTAGAAATGCTTGAGGGATGGTAACGCTTATGCCCGCCCTAATTTCTCGAGGGCGGATAAATCTTATGACTCATGACATTCTGTGCGTTGTGCAGAGTTCACTCAGTAGATCAGCTTATGCAGTGCCAGCAGCATAGAGTTCTTCGATATATTCAGCCTCACCTTTTATTTGCGATACGCTCTTTACAGATCAGACGCTAGAGTTACCACCCAGATTAATAGTGCTGGTTCTATTCGGGGTTGCCGGGCCTGGCTACATTGCGCCCATTTGGCTACTTTTTTTAGGCCGATGGGGGCAGAAAAAATGTTTTGGCTACTTGGCTACATATTGCCTACTTTATTTTTCCTTCAATTTGAACCAAATTAGCAATATTTTGCGACATCGCCGCCGCTTGCGTTCGAGTATGCGGCGTCGAAACATGGAATGCTTCGAGCTCCGAAACTTGAATTAGGCATTTGCCTTAGAGAAAAAAATGTGTCGCTGGGACTCAGGGAAAACGGTTCCATGCGGCTTGGTCTTCAGACCACCTGTTTCGCTGAACGCGACTTAAAACCGTAATTGGATGTGAAAAGGACAATCGGAAGCTCGGCATGCAGGGCCCTCTGCACTCAGCGACATTAGAAATCGGGTGTCCGACGAACTGCTTGTGTCATTTCTTAGGAATATGTGCTGATTGCGGCTCGGAAATATTAACTGCTCAGACTTCGCTATCACGCAACAAGTGATTGCGAAAGTGACTACAATTTATGCTTCAATGTCATTGTCCCAGCAACTGCGATGTTCAGTATTATCATACCGTACTCAATTTTACTGTCGCCACAAGGCTGTTACTTCTTCCTTCTGCACTTTTAAGAAAACTAACGCAAGAAGCATGAAGAGAATGTCACTAGAGAGCTTTGGGTTCGTAGCGTTTGCGTTGTTTTGCGCGTACGCTATTTTACAAATATCAAGTGCGTAACAAAGAGGTTAGCTTGTTACGCATGCGCAGAGCGCCAACCTCTAACGTAACCCTAATCAGGACCTTATTCTAAAACTGCTTATTTTCGCAACCGCATGAGAAAATTAGTTTTCCAGCGCGGAATCATTGCTACAGTCAGCAATTATGCTTGACTCTCAGAAATTCTTATTTTTTTGGGAGTTCATGCTGTATTAATTTAGATTTTATGAAAAGGCTTTTACATTCGGTCATTTCAATAAAAAATGTCACCATTGTTGTTAGACCCGCGTGGCTACTCCTGGCTACTTCTACAGTCTTTGGCTCAAGTTGGCTACTTTTTGGCTAGTTTTTCCTATTTCTTGGCCATTCTTTCCGACCTGGCAACACTGGTACCTGTTTCAATCTGTGAAGATGGACAAATTTTACTTCAACTCGAAGCGGTTGTTACAGAACAAAACCACTCCAGTTTGCTTTGTATGTTTCTGCTACCTCCATATCAAAGAGAAGTATTCTCTTTTTCATTGTCCACTTAGGTTTTATAAGAATCGACACTTTCTGTAGCTCTCACTCTTAAAGGTACGCCTTTGTGAGGCCACAGCTTTGAATCGATTACAGGTTCTTTCCATGCGCTTGCAAGTGCACCGCTTTCGGCATAAGTTCTCATCAGGCGGGGAAAGCCAAAGCAAAGATATTGAATGTCTATCGATGCGTGGGTGCAGCAACACCCCTGCGCTTTAATGAACGTGAAGGTCTTTATATTCTAGAAGTCGATAGCCCTTGCGCACGTCTGCGATCTCTCTTATCCCCGCCCCAAATCCCCAGATCGCGTGTTCGAAGTGCTCGCTATCAAAGCCTTCAGAGGGGAGAGAGAGAGGGGCAGCTTCAGCGGTTTCTTCTGTGGTCTTTCATCTTGGCCATGTTTGCGTTCGGAACGGGCTCGCGCTTCTCTGCACCTGCCCCGTGAGGCATACATCGCGTCCGCGAAGGCACCTCAACACGCAACGGGCTCGTTGTATTGCGAGAGGCACGAACAGCGGGTTTGCGCGCACTGTGACACAACACCTACATAGCATGATGGTGGCTTCCTGTGTGTTGTTGGCTTGTGTGTTCTTCGCGTTCTGCCGTCGAATTTGCAAGCCGACACGTACCACGAGGTCGCCGAACTCTCTTTAGTCAGCGAGAATTCAGCTGAGAAAGCCGTGGCTTAAGCTCATGCAGGAAACCAAGCAGTCACCAGGGATGACACGCACACAGACGGAATAAAGGTACAAAATCTACCAAACGAAGAAGTTTTTGAAGGCCGAGTCTCTATAATGGCTGACAAGAAGGGATAAGTGATAAAGTGATAAATAGTACTTATCAGATAGGAAGTGGCACCTGTATTCGCTGCTATGAAACAAGATTTGAAACGTTAATACAATAATTTCGAGATTTTTACGTCCCAGAACCATGGTACGGTTGCGGTGCTCGGCTGGTGACCCGAAGCTCGCGGGTTCGATTCTCGCAGTGGTTACTTCGCGTTACTTCAGCAATATATATATATATATATATATATATACCTTCGAATAACGCGTCGGATGCTCTACCTATTTCTTGAAATACCATATATATATATATATATATATATATATAATATATATATATATATATATATATATACTATATATATATTAGGGTATTTCAAGAAATGTGGCTTACTTAATTAGTCATAATTATCATAATTATGTTCTAACTCGACAAATACTCACCTAATCATTAAAATGTCAATGAGACTATGTAGGCATGTTCAAATGATACCTAACTGCGATATATATATATATATATATATATATATATATATATATAAATATATATACATATAATATATATATATATATATATAATATATATATTATATATATATATATATTATATATATATATATATATATCAATAATTTCGAGATTTTTACGTCCCAGAACCATGGTACGGTTGCGGTGCTCGGCTGGTGACTCGAAGCTCGCGGGTTCGATTCTCGCAGTGGTTATATATATATATATAATATATAATATATATATATATATATATAAGGTAGCTATATAGGTAGCTATATATATATAAGGTATAGTCAAGGATAGTCAAGGTAGCTGGTCGAAGGGGGAAGAAGAGCGCCGCAGCGGTGAAGGCGAGCGACGACGCGGAAATCGGGAACTGCCAACTGCGCCGAAGTTCCGCGGAGACTGCGATCGACGTGGGCTGTTCTGGCATGGGCGACGATGTTGCGATCCATTGGTGTAAAAGTCGTCCGTTCAAAGTCGTCGTAGCTCGTCTTTCGTCTTGCTGACGGCGTCGACAAATCTTGAAATATGGCCACGGATGCCGCAATAGAAACAAATCGGCCGAGGGGTGCGCCAGGTGTTGAAGGCTGGACCGGCGCTCGGGGTGTGAGAGAGTTGAGCGAGCCGTGCATCCAGGCGCTGTAGTGTGTGTTGCTGGGGCTGTGGTGTTATGGCAGCAATCTGGGCATAAGTTGGGGTTGGCAAGGGATGCGGGGTTGGCATGGGATGCGGGCTCGGAACTCGCGTGCCGGTCATGGAAGCCAATTCCTCCCTCACGACATCGCGTAGATTGGCACCAGGTAGCGTCGTACGAACCTCAAGATGGCACGGCGGAGCTTGTGCGTGGAGTTCCTCTCGGAAATCGAGCGGATCAATGCACGCAGCTCGATGTCGTTGGTTGGCCTCTGGTCAGACATGTCAGGTTGCAGGCGTGTGGGGGAAGTTCGTCGAGGCGCTGACATGTAGCGACAATATCGGCTACGGTCGTGGGGTCTGCACTACAAGCGCATTGAAAGCGACGGTCCCAATACCTTTCAGCAGGTGGCGCACACGGTCATTCTCCGCCATGGAGGTGTCGACGCGGCGGCAGAGGGCGAGCACGTCTTCGATGTAAGATGTGTATGATCGCCCGTGTGCTGAACACGCCCAGCAAGCCTCTTCTTCGCGATATCTGAACGCACAGATGGGTTTGCAAAAATCTCGCGTAGTTGAAGTAGTAAAAGAGGTCCAATTCGGGAAATCTGTAGCATGGTTGAAGAACCATGTCTTTGCGCGCCTGTGAGGCAAAACACAACGTGGGTGAGTTTCGCGGGCTCATCCCAGTGGTTGATGGCACTCACGCGGTCATACTCTTCCAGCCAGTCTTCAACGTCCTCGCCGCGAAGCCCAGCGAACATCGGGGGTCTTCTGAGGGCTGGAGACCATCCAAGAAGGGGTGGCCGCAGGGGCAAGCTTGGGGTTGCTGCCGAGTGGGCTGCTCGTCTTGCGACATCACCGAACGCAGGGGGTGTAAGCGGCGTCCCGAACGGAGCTCCAGGGATGTGTTCGCGGTCAAGCGGGAGAGGATCTGTAACGAGAGAGGATTCAGGGACCGGACAGCACCTCCACCACTTGTGAGGCAACGTTTAGGACTCTCAAGACTCTTCTTATTGTCCCGAGTATGGGCCCACACACAACACAGTTGGTGATGATGAGTATGTACATATGATGAGAACATGAAGGGCATGAACAATGCTCACACTATATATATATATATATATTATATATATATATATTATATATATATATATAATTATATATATAGATATATATATATATATATATATAGATATATATATAATATATATATATATTATAATATATAATATATACGGTTGACAGAGGTATGGACTTGCTGACGGCATTATATATATATATATATATATATAAACATATATATATATATATATATATATATTAAAATGCCGTCAGCAAGTCCATGACCTCATGTCAACCGCATTCAGCCCAAAGGCCATCGATCATTTTATACCGGGTGTCCCACATATCACGCACCGCGATTTCAGTAAAAGAGGAAAGTCGTTACACGAAGCAAACCTAGTGCATATTGTTCCCACTACATTGTAGTAGCCACTGCTAATATTTTCGTTAATACGGCTTACTTAGTCATAATTATGTTTCTAACTCGACAAATACTCACCTAATCATTAAAATGTCAATGAGACATATGTAGGGCATGTAAATGATACCTAACTGCGCTATTTTCAACAACGCACTAATGAGTGCTCGCTTTTTTTTCTGGCCAATAAAGAAAGCCTGCGAAATCTGAAAATGACACAAGACCAACGCCATTCGTGAGCAGCAAACAAAATAAAAAGCCGGCAGATCACGATTGTGGGAATCGATGTAATGCGAAGCAGCCAGCAAGAGCGCATACATCGTCTTGTATGTCATTGAGGAAAATGCGTGTCATGGTTTTTCATGTTAACTCCTATTATTTATGTTCGTCAACACAGTAACGTCGCGCAATACCAACTTCGGGGTAGATCAAGCTAGCGAAACGGCCGCCAGTGCCCCATGAGCGTGGCACGTAAGTCTGCTGTAGTGATATGCGTGTCATGATTTTCGTGTGAACTCATGTTATTTTGCTCGTCACACAGTCACTCAAGATACCAATTCCGGGGTAGATTAAGCTAGCGAAACGGCCGCCAGTGCCCATGAGCGTGGCACGTAAGTCATGCTGTACGTGATATGCGTGTCATGATTTTCGTGTGAACTCATGTTATTTATGCTCGTCACACAGTCACGTCAGAAAAATACCGATTCCGGGTAGATTCAGCTAGCGAAACGGCGCCAGTGCCCCATGAGCGTGGCACATAAGTCATGCTGTACGTGATATGCGTGTCATGATTTTCGTGTGAACTCATGTTATTTAGCTCGTCACACAGTCACGTCAGAAGATACCAATTCCGGGGTATTAAGCTAGCGAAACGGCCGCCAGTGCCCCATGAGCGTGGCACGTAAGTCATGCTGTACGTGATATGCTTGTCATGATTTTCGTGTGAACTCATGTTTATTTATGCTCGTCACACAGTCACGTCAGAAAATACCAATTCCGGGGTAGATTCAGCTAGCGAAACGGCCGCCAGTGCCCCATGAGCGTGGCACGTAAGTCATGCTGTACGTGGATATGCTTGTCATGATTTTCGTGTGAACTCATGTTATTTATGCTCGTCACACAGTCACGTCAGAAATACCAATTCCGGGGTAGATTAAGCTAGCGAAACGGCCGCCAGTGCCCCATGAGCGTGGCACATAAGTCATGCTGTACGTGATATGCGTGTCATGATTTTCGTGTGAACTCATGTTATTTATGCTCGTCACACAGTCACGTCAGAAGATACCAATTCCGGGGTAGATTAAGCTAGCGAAACGGCCGCCAGTGCCCCATGAGCGTGGCACGTAAGTCATGCTGTACGTGATATGCGTGTCATGGTTTTTGTGTGAACTCATGTTATTTATGCTCGTCACACAGTCACGTCAGAATAACAATTCCGGGTTAGATTAAGCTAGCGAAACGGCCGCCAGTGCCCCATGAGCGTGGCACGTAAGTCATGCTGTACATGACATGCGTGTCATGATTTTCATGTTATGACTTGTCATTGATGTTCGTCATACAGTCATGTTACGCCATACCAATTTTGGTGTACATTAGATTAACCAAGCGACCAGGGAGCACAAAGTCGTAGGCGGCTAGATAGATAGATAGATAGATACGCTCAAAGTCGCAGAAGTGCGCTAAGAAATGCTTCGCATTTAAAAAGCGATATGGAATCACGTAATCGAAAGTTCCGTCCTGGCGTCAGCTGCGTTCATCTTTACTGCTAGTGCTTTGTACCATCATAGACACACACGCGCACACACACACACACACACATGTATGTATATATATAATATATAATATATATATATATATATATATATATATATATGAAGGAAAGAAGTATTAATTTCAAGGGCTCGTTTTTCTTTGTTATACACAATATTAATGAGCACTAACAGACAATAATGCCAAGGAGAGTATAGGGGATGTTATTAGTAGTAAATGTAAGGTACATGTGAAGAAAGAAGCGTGGACGAAAAGATAACATGCCGCGGGCAGGGACCGAACCTGCGACCTTCGAATAACGCGTCGGATGCTCTACCTATTTCTTGAACTACCATATATATATATATATTATATATATATATATATATATATATATATATATATATATATATATATTATATATATATATATAATATATATATATACAGCGTATTTCAAGAAATGAGTCCAACCTTCTAAAAAAAATCAGGAAAATGCAATATTTGCTCGGGGATTTCAGAATTGCTTCTTCTGTAGCGGCAGGAATCACAAGGTAGTTAAGAATATCATTTAGGACAGTAATGAAGAAAGTTACATTAATTAACTTTTTAATTAGTGGAGTTTGGTGATTGTGTCAAATGGGAGAATTGAAGTTCTTCATGCGAGGAACCCATCCGAGCTTTGAGATTTCGAAAAGCGTCCTCTAGTAATTGTTGTGGTGTAATGAAATTCAACCAAATGCAACGGCTTTCAACAGCGAAAGCATCGAATTCGGTTGATTTTCATTACTTCGTAATTATTACTATAGGCTGCTTTTTCGAATTCTCAATGTTGGGATGGGTGTCTGGCACGAAGAACTTCAATTCCCCAATTTGACACAGTCACCTAGCTCCACTAATTAAAAAGTTAATTGTTTAACTTTCTTAATTACTGTCTCAAGTCATGTCTCTAACCATCTTAAGATGCCTAGCGCTACAGAAAAAGTCATTCGCTCATTTTGGACGTCTCAGAATAATATGGCAGTTCTTCCATGTTTCTGTTTAGGTTTCGCCATTGAATTTGGTTGAATTTCATTACTTCGTAATTATTACTAGACGCCACTTTTTCGAAATCTCAACGTTGGGTTGGGTTTCTGGCATGAAGAACTTCAATTCTCCTATTTGACAAAACCACCTAACTCACTAATAAAAGATTATTATTTAACTTTTTTAATTAAAGTCCCAAACAATTTCTTTAACCATCTTAAAATCCCTGCCACTACAGAAAAACCAATTCTGAAGGCAGCAATCAAATATCGCATTTTTCAGATTTTTTGAGAAGGTTGGACACATTTCTGAAACACCCTATATATGAGAACTCCCTTAATTGAGACGGACAAACCTCTACATCTTCCTTTCATATATGTGATATTCATCATATTGGGGCTGATTAGGTTCATAAATACGGGGATTCTATATGTTTCAGTCCCAGACTTTTTTTCATTAGCCTTCCGATTTTTATAAAAAAACAGTGCACCTGCGTCAATTGTTCTAAATGTTGCCGTTGCTTTCAACTTTTTTAGGTTGCTGGTTATCGCTTTCGGATGTTGTGATTTGCGGTGGTAGATTGGCACAGGCGCGCTTTCTTTTATAAAAAAAAATGTCCAAATAAAGATTCAGTTGGACTTGTGTATGTCTCATTTATTTCGTCCCTAGCCGAAAACTTCTTGCGCAATACATTATGTGTTAGCAATGTCACAACGTATCATTTATGATAAGGCATCTAGACCACCCAGGCAATGCTCGGTCACTCCTGACATATGAATGTTCTGACGTATCATCCCGCGACCGAAGCACAGCCGTCAGCTGCAGCTCACGTTATATGCATAGATTATGGGGATTTTGCAAGGCGAGGGGAGCGCGTCCATCCAATAAAGCTGGCGTTCCGGGCTTGCCGCGTGAAACAGCCCAGGGACGCTGTCATGTCACGTTGGCTTCCTGTTGCTTAGAGTTAATAACATATATGCATCATAAGCAACGTTAACTATACACTCCGTAAGGTAAGAATCGTTAACCAGACATGCGCGGCATCACCAGAAAAATATCATATAGCCTTCTTGTCTGTGCGGCGCTGTAGATATATTTATTGTGCACTGAAGTAATATTCTATTAGTCGGTAATCACCGTATTGGAGAGTAAGTAGACAGCCGCCGGCTTTCGCTAGGCAGCAGACTGTTTAGGATAAGCCTGTTAGCCGCCCACACACTGAGACTTTATTCGCTTAGCCCGAGCGCATACGGCCGTCAGGGAAACGCTGTGACAGACATGATTGTAGTGGAAGTCGAAATATTTCAACTACAGCAAGAAAATAGATAGGGCGAAAAAGAAACGTTATAAACTTGACGGAAGCTCTGCAGTGATTTCCTCTTTGTTCTGTGCACTTTTTTGTTTTTGTCTTATGTAGTGTGTCCTTTGTACTGTGTAGTGGTTTCAATTATGAATGAACAACATTCTCAGGATAGCGTTTTTATTTCGATAGCAATTATATGGACAGTCACGGCTGGATATTGCCTTCGCTGTCGCCGCCGTCATGCACCGTATATGTATAAGTATGTATATATATATAAAAGCCCCAAAGAAAAAAGTCACAGTCTCACCGCAAGGGCGAAGCATGAATGCGATAGCAAGAAACTAATGCTATACGAAGTGAGGCTCGCCAATGGATACTCGCAATTTGAACAGCGTTCCTGTTGCAAAGGCGGCCAAAGCAGCGAAGGAAACTAGAGTGCTTCAAGTGTCGAGCTGTGACACTTGGTAGTTCGCGCTCATCTTCTGTTTGTTCGTTTAGCGGCGTCCCTTGAGCTCGAATGACTTTCGTACGCTCCGTAACATGAGCGCGGACATCACGGTGAAAGCGTGAAACATCCCTGTTCCCCTCAGCACGAGAAAACCGCGCGAGCAGACAGCGGAAGGGCAAGGTTCTCCCTGCGCAAACATAACAAGAAGCGACGCGCTCGCCGACGACTTTTAAATCCACCCGTCACGCTCCTAACGCCATCTCGCTGGTAATGAAGAAACGCTTATACGCGCCTAGCGTCTCTGAGTCCGTCCAGCGGCAAATGGTGTGTATATAACGCTCGCCGTTAGCCACGTGGAGGATCTGCGTTTGGTGGCGTAGTGGATAGCGCCACTCGCTGCGGAGCAAGGTCCCTGTTCGATTCCGCGCTTCGGATTTTTCTGAATTATTTTTCTTTGGGGCTTTTATATATATATATATATATAATATATATATTATAATATATATATTATATATAATAATATATATATTATATTATATATATATTATTATATATATATATGCTTACATATACGGTGCATGACGGCGACGGCGACGGCAAAATTCAGCCGAGACTGTCCATATAATTGCTATCGCAATAAATAATTCAGAAAAATGGTTCCGAAGCACGGAATCGAACCAGGGACCTCTTGCTCCACAGCGAGTGGCGTAACCACTACGCCACGAAACGCAGAACCTCCACGTAGCTAACGGTGAGCGTTATACACACACCCTTTACCGCTGGACGGACTCAGAGACGGCAGGCGCTAATAAGCGTTTCCTCATTACCAGCGAGATGGCGCTAGGAGCACGACGGGCGTATTTAAAAGTCGTCGGCGAGCTCGCTCGCTTCTTATATTTGCGCAGGGAGAACCTTGCCCTTCCGCTGTCTGCTCGCGCGGTTTTCTCGTGGTGAGGGGAAGAGTGATGTTTCAAGCTTTCACCGTGATGTCCGCGCTCATGTTACGGAGCGTACGAAAGTCACTCGAGCTCAAGGGACGCCGCTAAACGAACAAACAGACGATGAGCGCGAACTATCAAGTGTCACAGCTCGACACTTGAAGCACGCTAGTATCCTTCGCTGCTTCGGCCGCCTTTGCAACAGGAGCGCTGTTCAAATTGCGAGTATCCATTGGCGAGCCTCACTTCGTATAGCATTAGTTTCTTGCTATCGCATTCATTGCTTCGCCCTTGCGGTGAGACTGTGACTTTTTTTTTTAATGAAAACTAGATATTGTCGCAACAGTGCTAAGAAACAGGGCGAAAAGTACTGATCAAGAGACAGAAGTCGAAACCGTCTCATTATTCTGTGCGCTCGATAGTGCTTTTTTTTACTTTCTTTAAACGCTGATGCATGTTCGCGCTGTCGTCGTCCTTGTGCTAGCAGTATATACGCAGGAATATTAGGCGATCCGTTGTGTTAGACTTCAGATATTGCCATGTGCGTTTGTTTATATCACTTTCGCTGTATTCGTTTTCGCCCACAAAGAATGTCAGCAACGCTCAGCGCAAAGCGCACCTCATTGTTTGAAAAACTCCGCGATTATTGTAGGTCATTTTGTTAAGATTGCGCACAAGACGCTTATTCGAACTTATTCGAACTAGCGAACACTCGAGATTATTCTAGAACTTGCGCGACAACCAGCGATAACGCTGGAATATTCGACGGCACATGTATAAATGTCGACGTGCTTCATCGCTTGTCAGTTTTATCAGGCCATCGCTTGTCAGGCCGACGTCCTGTTCGCCGCTATCAGTGTACAGCGTGTATTGCTGTAGTTCGAGTTCGGCCAAATAAACAGTTTCATCTTGAAAACGCCCACTGCTGTCTTCGTCGACGTCACGACCACGTGACAATGTAGTTTGATATTCCTGTACTCGGGGACAATTTTCTGTGGCAATACAGTCAAGGCTACAGAGCCCAACCACGCCGTTTCGTCAGTGTCGCGGCGCAGCTGAAAGTAGTGCCGCAAAAAAAAATTTTTTGCGCGTAGCTAGTTATTTAAAAATGTGCCGTTATAATTATTAGCTGCTAATTGATAATGCCAGATAATTATTAGCGATATTATGTGAATAGCGTTATATTTTAGATTTTTCGGGGTTTTTTTAGTTGCCGCGTTCCCCACTGCTGTCGCATTGGCTCTCTTCCTTCACCATCATCTTTCAGAAAAAATGGCCTCCACGTCGCCTGTGCCTTCTTCCTCCGGTTGCTCGCCAATTGGCTCGCCACACAGGATACTCAAGAAGCTTGAGTACCAAAAGCTGTCGAAACAAACCAAGCAAGTGGTCTACAATGTGTACGCGCAAGTGAGACTGACGCAACCGGGACTCTCCGTCGCTTCCGTGTTTCGTTCGGTAGCTAGCTTACCGGCGTGAGCGAGCGTACTGTCGCACGGCTCAAGGCGGATGTTTTAAAGGGTACCCTGAAGTCCCAGAAGCGTAAAAGGCTTCGTTTCGCCGCTGAATCGCCAGCAAAAGTTACTGGAAAGACAACAGTGCAGCGGTACGATAGTTTCACCCTGTCTGCTCTTCGCCGGAAAGTACTCAGTACTACATTCGCAACGAGGCGCAAACGGCAGAAAAGATCCTCAGTGAGGTTATTGTGTCACCGACATGGGGCTACCGAAGCACCTGAGTGTCAGAACGATGCGCAGGCTTCTGAATAACATTGGATTTGAATTTTGGAAGCGAAAACGTAACTGTGCACTGCTGGAAAGGGATGACACCACGTGTGTTGGCGAAAATATCTGCGGACCACTCGAGAAATGCGAAAGGAGAAACGGTACGTACAGTTACTGTTTTCGATTTGTTGGACAGAGATATAAATGTCAACGATGTCAATAAAAACACAAATTCCGCATGTAAGAGAAGAGAAGGAATCTAGGAAAATTCAGAGTTGAAAGAGTAGGAAGAGGAAGTAACGATGGAAGTTCTCGCACCGCTAAATATTTATTTTTAATTCACCCGTCCTAATACATGCTGCCGTTCATCTTGATTTGTATTTTTTTATGGCTTGCTTTTGCATCTGTGGCTCTTCTTGTATTTTGTCTGTTATTCTGGTAAGCAAGCGAAGGCACAAGTACGCATCGACGTGTTATAATGAAGTATGGATAGCTCTGAATGAAGGTATTTTGTTATTCATGTGAGTAGGTACCTTCTGCGAACATTTTTTTTTGTATTTTCCAGTACCACCCAAAACTGCCCGGTAGATCGATATTAGATGCACATCATAAATTTATTCTGTCTCAATTGACCTCTCTCGTTAAAAACAGAAACCTGGCACATTTTTCCCTTGCTTTCGCAGGGCTATATACTACCTTGACGAGACCTGGGTGAATTCTGGGCACACCAAGGAAAAGGTGTGGGAAGACGCCACTGTGTCGTCACGTGCGGACGCCTTCCGCAAGGGTCTCACAACTGGCTTGGTGGTCGGCTCATTGTTCTCCATGCTGGACGCGAAAACGGCTTCTGGATGGGCATCTCTCGTTTCCGGCGAAAAAGAGTGTTACCAGTGACTACCGCAGTGAAATGGATGGCCCACGCTTTGAGAGATGGTTCAAAGAACAACTTTTAGCAACATTGAGCCACGTAGCGTAATTGTCATGGACAATGCTGCACACCATAGTGTTCCGCTCGAAAATTTGCCCTCGTGCAAGGCCGAGATTCAGTCTTGGTTGACTCAAAAAACATCCCGTGGTCGAATGACCAGTTGAAGCCCGAGCTCATTCAGCTGGTTACCAAAACAAGCATGTTTTTCTGGATACCGGATTGATGCCCTGGCCAAGGTTGCTGGTCATGACATTGTTTGGCTTCCTCCTTACCATTGTATATTCAACCCTATTGAAATGGTATGGAGCCAGGTCAAGGGTATATTGCAGCCAACAACGGGTCGTTCACTCTTGCTGGAGTCGAAGAACTTCTGAACGAAGCCATTGCCCTTGTGACTACAGAAAGCTGGGTGCGCGACTGCGTTCATGTGGTACGTCTCGAAGGAGGCCTGGGGGCAGGATGGTGCAATCGAAAGCACGCTCGACAGCATCATAATTACTCTGGGATCTGACTCCAGCAGCTGCAGTGACAGTAGTGACAGTGAATTGAGTGGTATAGAGGAACTCTGGTGAACCCGGTGTGCGCTGGCTCATATGATGCTGATTGTTTGTGAGATGCGATGTATTCCTTTTTGATGCCCAACAGCTTGGAAGTATGCTCTGTCATTCTAAAAAACAGAGCGTGCAAACGAGGACACAGGAAGGAAGTCAAGACACCACAAACGGCGACTAACAAGTGACGATGTGCACTATCCGCTTACGTGATTCTGGCTGCATGCAGCACCAAGCATCATTTAGTATGTTTGTTTCAGCCTGTGAATTAGTCTTTCGATTGTCTTTGTGGGTGGCGCTTCACTTCACACATAAAACGGAAGCTGAGGAGTGCAAGCAGTGCTGAGATGATGCATCACATCTTGTTTCACCCGAACGAAATGGTAGCAAATTTTGATTACAAACCAAGAGACTGTAAATAGCCTTTCCAAATAGCTGTTACGGGTAGATGAACTGACAAGACTGGATGAATTTAGCTCAAGCTGCGAGATGAAGTGACTTCCAAAATTCATTGCCTCATCATTTGTAACTGTTTCACTCATCTAACAAAAAAAAGAAACGCCAGGCCTGCTCTGAAACTGCAGCACAGTCACAGCGAAAGCTGGAAGAGCGGCGTTTCTAGAGCCCATTAAGCTCTCTTGGGGCTACAAGTACACTTGAAAGGTACCCACTACGCCATAAATCACAATTTTTGTGAAGTTGGAAGCACCTACTAAGCCATTATTCGTCATTCTGCGGAGAAGCGAGGCACCAGCTACACGTCTATAAGGCATTATGTGCACTTTGTTGACGCACGACTGATGACGATGAAGAATTATGGCTCAGCCCTTTGTAATGGGTTGGAATCTTTAACGGCCCACCAGTTATGTAATTTGCATTGGTGACGCCCGGTCGCTATTTCCCTCTCCCGTCATGCTGTATACATACGTTGACGTGGGAGAGAGACGGGGAGGTGGGGGGGCGAAGGACTTCACTGAGACCCCGAGGAAATGGATCATGCGCTTATGGGCTTCCTTGGCAACCAATACAAGTGCACTTGCGAGGAACCCCTACGCTATAAGCCATGGTAGGGAAAGCCGAGGATGAAGTGCGCGTGAATGGAAAAAAAGTATGCGTCTGTGCCGCTGGACGTCTCTCATTCTAGCTTCACACCAAGTCGACAGGATGAAGACCTGGCAGCCACTTCATCGCCCACGCATCATCGACGAAGTTCTGAACAAGACGCCGTGACCATATATGGACCACCGAAGACATCTAGCAGCATATTGGCCAGCATACATTGTAATTTTACTGAGACCCCGAGGAAGTGGATCATGTGCTTATGGGCTTCCTTGGCAACCAATACAAGTGCACTTGCGAGGAACCCACTACGCTATAAATCACTGTAATTTTTAGAAGTAGGGCAGCAGGCACTGTGCCATTTTTCGTCATTCTACGGAGAGCGTTGGTACCTGCTAAACCTATGTAAGGCATTATGCGCACTTTGTTGATTGCTGTGCCTGATGACGATGAGAATTATGGCAAGATCCTTTGTAATGGGTTGGAATTATTCACAACCTACTCGTTGCGCAATTCACATTGTGTGACGCCTGGTACAGAATTCGCGTTGTGCGACACTTGGTGCTTATTTCACTCTTCTACCACACTATATTGCATATGCTAATGTGGTTCCTTCCGACATGAAGCCTGTATAGGACCTTTTTGCGAAGCAGTTTCAAGCACCGGCATGGCTCAGAGGTTGAATACTGGGCTCCCACGAGAGGGCCAGGTTCAAACCTCGTTCCATCCTGGAATTTTTTCTTATTCGTTTTTTTTTCTTATTTCGAGCGATACTTGTTACGGAACCGGCGGCGGCGGCGGCGGCGGCGGCGGACAACTACGGCGCCAAAAACGCCGGTGAAATGATCTCATAACAGCTTTCGCTGTAAAATACCACCATCAGTTACACTACGTACGTGGATAATAGTTAGTACCCACTTGCTCATGTTTGGTTTGTCTCTTCGATTGCACATTTTAATTGCTTAAGTAATGGGCACGTTGAGGACAAATACTTTTTCAAGTGTGTTTTTACAGGGCCAAATGACAAGGTCCTAAGGAAATACGCGCAGCAGTATGTGTGCGCGTCTTCATGAAGTTCTTACTGTACACTGTAGTCAGGTACTTCATATAAGTGCTCACGGAGTCATAAATGTTTCGTTGAAAATACACGGCTGTTGTTTGATAGATTAAGTTGGCTTGAAAGAAGGGGACACATATTAAATATTTATTCCTCGACTGGGGTGCGTGTATGTGTGCATTACTACTTAGCGACTTTTAGATTTTAGCCAGCTGATTATGCAGGAAATACATAACAAAACACCTTGTTTTAGCTGCTACAATTTTTCACGTGGCACAATTTATTCGTCCTGACAAATACTCGCAGTGTCCAGATTTAAAACTGTGTGCAACAGGCCGTGGTAGCCCTGTGTGTTCAAGGGGTTTCCTTGCTGGTGCAGGAATAGTGTGTGTGATTACCGGCCACAACCACGAAAATCGAATTGTAATGTGGAGGGAAGAGGGATGATGTAATACCAGGCTTAGTATGGTTCAGAATGTTGGCGTTGGACAAAGTTTAGCTAATGAAATGTATTTTACGATGTCAGGAACCAATTATTGCTGGCGAAATGGTAGGTGACCATTTATTCTGAGCTTAGAACCAGCGCTAATTGTGTAGATGTTCAGAAAGCATGACATTTTACAGACGTGCAGGGTTTACACGCCTTCCTGTTCAAGTAAGTAACCTAACAAGTGCAACATACGATTGCTATCCTGAGGCGTACATAACCGGCGCCATGCAGTATCGTGAGAAATGAGCCCATCCTGTACGGTTGCAATGCAGCGGCACGAGGTCGCCGCTATACGTTATGAGCCGCGGAGCGTGTGGGCAGTGGGCCACCGATGCATTTTGATGCCGGCGTAACTCAAGGCGATCCAAACTGAATTTCACTTCGTACCCAGGATGTGCGAGCTGCTCTTGTATACCGCGCCCGCGCTATGTAAGCACGCCTACACGCGTCAGTTTCAGCTCTTTATTAGTTTACTATTAGTGCATGCCCTAAAAACTGCAGGCTGAAAATATTCACGTCATTTCTGGACGACACAGAATGGCACAGACCAATTAGCGTAGGTAACGAAACGCCAGTATGCCTGCACGCTCGGTACTTTGGTTCAACGCAATAAACGAAGGAGCACATGCGAAGAAATGAACTGCAGGATACAACGCATCTGTCACGCCGACAAACTGAAACAAGTCATCGGGACTACTTTGGCGCCAGTAACACAGAGCAGTTAGCTCCGCCCCGTAGCTTTCCCTTCATGCCACAGAAAGTGTCCCCGAGCATAGACTGCGCATGCTGTTCTCTCCGCTTTCCATTCCATCTTTCTTCCCTTTCCCCTTCCCTTTGCGTAGGGTAGCAAAACCGGATGCTAGCATTCTGGTTGACTCCTGCCTCTCTCGTTTTATTATATCTCTCTCTCTCTCTCTGGACTGTTAAAGTAAACCTTAAGGCCGTAAAAGAAAACAGTATACTTTTTGCCAATGCCCTTTGGTTCGGCGCCTGCCCTAGAGGAAACACTGTACACTGTACAAACATTATTCCAACTCTTGGGCAAGTTTTTTTTTAAGCGCGAAACAGATGAAGACTAAAGATCGATAATAAATAACACATACGAGTGATGTATCTTTGTTTCTCGGTTTCGTCACGTCTGTATCGCGCTAAAAAAACTTGCTCAAGATCATGGGCAAGTTTTCTCATATGAACAAGCTCACGATAACGAACAAATCATGAGCAAGCTCAAGACCATGAGCAATGGGTGTACTGAATGGAGTGCAAGTAAAAAAAAAAAAGAAAGAAAGCTGTTTAACCAAATTCAGCTGAAGGTTCTTTATTATAATAAAAACATGGTTGATCCTCCGTCATAGGAATCGGAATAAACACGAAAGTAAAGCGTGCCCTTACAGAAGTAACTGAATATTTACTGTACATTGATATAAGAGAGTTTGCAAAATACTATTGATGTTGGCAGCTATAGCACCGTTTAACGTGGATGTGCCCACTTCGATGGTTGGTGTATAGCCTACATCTCTATCCCGACGACTAACATCCTGCTAAATGATTAAACAAACCCTTGTGGTGTAGTAGTTAACGGTGAAAGCATAATCAGAGAATAGGTGTGATAGCCAGAAGAGCGTTGCATATTGGACGCAGACTGGTCGCCATCCCGCGGCATGTTAAAATGTGATTGAACACCCCGGCCGGACTAGAAGGAAACGAAAAGCGTTCGTGCCGCCCCAGTAGCCCGGCCGCAATTTTTCTAGGGGCGAGCGCGTGAGCGGAGAACGCTGTGTACAGCCAGGAAGGCAGGCGCGCGTCGCAGAGCTATGAGCGAGGCCAAGGCTTTTACGACGCTTGGCTAAGGCCGCCAGATCGTGGTTGTGTTAAGGCATTGACAAAATGGAATTTCTATTGAAAACGCGCCGAATGGGAAGGACGTGTAACGCGTTGCAGGTGCTAATCGCGGAGGCCACAGTAATGACGAATTACTTTACTCCACCGCTCCAGAGGGCAACACCACCCCGCCGACCGGGAGAGTGGTAGATATAAAAGGCGCGTTTGTAAAGCCCCAGAGGCTGTGACCGTGGCGCAGTTGTACAATAAAGAAAAAAAAGTGACCGTGGCGCAGTGGATAGCGTGCCCGGTATCTGCTGTCGCGGACCAAGCGGTCGTGGGTTCGATTCTGATCGTGTATATTTTTTCGACGTCATTTCCGTGACGGAAATACGTCACTGTAGTCTTGGTGGACCCCGGCATAAACACTTTCGTGTTAAAAAACCCAGATGCAAAACAAAGCAGCTTTCAAAAAGTATTGCTTTAATATTTATTTTGATTTGGCAATAATACTAGCGAAATTTCTATCATGGCTAGTTATCACAGCTGCGTCACAGTTGCGCTGTTGCCAAAAAAAATAAACTTCCTTTTATACTGCCTTCTCTTACCTTCTTTTTTTTGCCCTCAGATTGATTGTGTCAAAGTCATCCTTTACGTGTTCATCTATCTAACCCAACAAACATAACCAATAAAAAGGACAAGCTGGGATGGGTAATACTGGCGGCGTCATTTTGGCAGCCATAAACACGTTGTGAATCTTTTTGGCACGCCAAACGAGGAACACATGACGCATCTTCCGTCTCTCTACGGAAGGCTGGCCTTAATTAGAATTCACTCTAAAGCCATTCGCTGAAGATGTATGTGGAATAAGTTGTCTCGTCTCCCATGTCTCGGCAATGGCGTAAGAAAAGCTTGCGACACCTTCGAAATAACCCTGCAAGTTCGTCGCCGATGGCATCGAATTAACTTATACGAGCGAAGAACTACCCGACGTACTCACGATGGTAATTTAGGCGACCAGTGCTTTAAAGTAGACATAAAGAATTCTTACAAAGTAAGTGACAGATGCATACCGAAAAAGAAAATAACAAATAGGAGGCGAGCAGTAATATGTTGTGCATGGTAAAACACAGGAAGAAAAGACGGCACATCAATGTAGAGGAGAAGCCTGCGAGTAAATGGGCGGCTAGCGGCAGTCGATTACGCAACGGCTCCGGTAGATGGAATTCCGAGCAATGAATAGTAAAGGCTTACAAAGAAAACCGCGTGACTTGGCACACACATGACTGACGCAAACAGTGTTCTTGAATAACTCTCACAGGCACTGAAGATTCATGGGGAAACCGAAAATAAATGGAGCCAGCCGTCCGTACCACGAGTCGTGAACTGGACGAGCAAAAAGAAAGGAGGCAGAATTCTGCGGCGTCACAGAACAGCAACCACGATTGCAGAACCGCAACCCTATGAGTTACGCCCAAGACAATAAGCGCGCAAGTCTCCCGCCGTAGTAGTTTTTCCGGAAACGGATATTTCCGTTTCGCGTGCAAGTTTTTCCCAAACATCGTGCACACTCATTACCATTGCTTGCACGCCTAACGACGACGCTGAAGAAGATGCGGTCTTTTGCGTACGCAAACCATTATTTCATGATGAGACAAGCCGTGTTGGAGGACTCTAGATTAATTTTGTTTGACCGCATGCGTCGCATTAACAAGTGCGCAGTACATGGCATACTAGCGTTGTTGCATGGTGCTTTAACAAAATGCGGCCTGAGCGAAAGGAATCCAACCCGCGTACTCCTCAGCCAACGCAGGCCCAGTCATTGAGTTAAGGCCCCTGTGCGCGCGATTTTACAAAATTACTTAGAAGATCACCCTTAAAAAAAGGTAGTGCTACTTACTAACTTTGAGGTAGTAAATTGCTGTCACAACATTCACTACCTAAGTAGTAACTGCAGGTAGTAAACGGCAAGGTAGTAAAGTTACTACCATGTCATTTACTACCTGCAGTTACTACATACCAGAAGGTAGTAGCAGAAAGTTAGTAAATTTACTACCATGACGGTTACTAGTTCCTGCTACTACTAACTGGAGAGTAGTAAGCCAAGCTAGTAACATTACTACCATGACGGTGACTAGTTCCTGTTACTACTTATTGGAAAGTAGTAAGCTATGCTAGTAACATTACTACCATGGCGGTTATTACTTAATTACTAAATGCAGAAAAATAGTATTTGAAAGTTAGGAAACTTCCACCGTGAATGTTAGCTATTTGCAGCAACTATTGATGTAAATTTGCTACACCATCTGGCAACGTCAGTCAACTTCATGAACTAGAAAAATTGCATCTTACTTAATACAAGGAGCATGCATTAGCTAATCTCACAGAAGTATCCCTCATGAAAATGGTGATGTCCTGGAAGTGTACTGTACGGTTCCCCGAGGCAGCATGAGGACACAACCTGTATGTCTCCCAGATGTCTCGATTGGCCGCTTACTTTCTGTCCTCCAAGTGTCCGTCCTTTGTGTGTCCTATAAGCAGCCACCCTTTACGCAGACCAGAAATTAGGCCATTGCTTGCTTGTATGATGCAGCATAATACGGCTGCTATAATTGGGATGTACATGCATACAAAACTCTGCGATATTACTCATTATTATCATTTACACTGTACAGTTTAGAGCACTTCATAGATAATATTCAAACTGGCAATGTACATCTGTCGGCGGTTGAAGAAAAATAAGATTAACAGAGCAGCCTGAACCCCATAATTAAAAGTTTTAATTTTAAAAGTTTTAACTTGTTCTGCATCTTTTCTGGTAATGAAGAGTACATTCATTTCTGGAAAACGCAAAAACAAATGTTTAAGAAACTCATCATGACAGCAATTTATGACCAAGAGGCACTTTCCAAGGCATTATAAACACTATAGGCTACTTAGATAAGCTTTGCACACCTAAGTGCATCACGGTGACTTGTTGGGCTTCATGGGTTAATTACAAATGTATGCAACCCTCTAGTGTGAAAGAAGTGGAACAATCATACCTTCAGAACAAACTCAGAATAAATACACATGTAAAATAAATATTGTAGGGGTGCGAATATTCGAAAGTTTCGAATATTCGTCGAATATTACACTCAAAATTTCGTATTCTATTCGAAGATCGTGTATTCGAAAAGTTTCGAATATTCGATAACTTTGAATAATCGAAAAATTCGAATATGCGATTTGATTAACATGCATAAAATAACTCCTCTTCCACATTTCTGCGGCGTTCGTATAGCTAAAAACGTTGCCGAGAGGAGCGATAAACATCGTAAGAACACGGAGGCACGATAACTGCCTGCGACGAGCACCCCAATACGTATGATTTATTGCTGGTGCATCTCCGACGTGCAACGCTGTTGGCGATCATGTAACCGTACATTTTCAATATTATGCGGCCGTAACGTGCCGCACCACCACTCGTTCACTATGCGGGACCACTTCTGAAGATAGTGACCCACGTGACTGGTGGCACTCTGTAGGCGCCTTCAGATACCCCAGTCTGGCAAAGCTTTGCCCCATGTACCTCCCTATGCCAGCCACTTCTGTTCCAAGCGAGCGTGCCTTTTCAGTGGCAGGGGGGGGGGGGGTCTGTTAGAAGGGAGTGCCTGCTGCCTGATCATGTGGAGCAACTCATATTTCTTCATGATAACATCTAGTCATTACTTTCATTGTGCCGTGATATTTGCTTGTGTTGTGATGCGCATTGTGCTAGCCTGGACATTGTGTTCTGGAGATAGCAGTGTATGTTGTGTTGCCAGTCAGGCTGGTAATGTTTTTTTTTTTCAAATAGCTACATGTTAAATAAAATGTTGTTACTGTGGAGACATATTTTCTTTGATATTCGATATTCGATTCGATATTCGAAGGTGGATATTCGTATTCGATTCGTATTCGAAAAATTTGATATTCGCACACCCCTAAAATATTGCAATAAATGAGGAATGTGACAAACGCCAGTGCGCTACCCAGAGCTGCTGACAATCAACGCATGCTAAAATAATTAAATATTGCAATAAATGAGGAATGTGACAAACGTCAGTGTGCTACCCAGAGCTGCTCACAATCAATGCATGCTAAAATAATTAAATACCGCAACAAATTAGGAATGTGGCAAACACATCAGTGCACTACCAAAGATGCGTGGTTGGCACCAAATTCCATACTTACCATGCATAATTTGAAGCAAGAAACTATAGCCCACACGAAAGTAGTACACTTTAAGGCACCCTTGACTGCTGAACCGGAGGTCACGGGGTCAAATCCCGGCCATGGTGGCCACATTTTCAATCGAGGAAGAAATGCTTGAGGCCCATCTACTTAGATTTAGGTGCACCTTATAGAACCCAGGTGGTCGAAATTTCAGGAGCCCTCCACTACGGCGTCCATCATAATCATATTGTGGTTAAATCCCACACTTATTATTATTATTATACTTCACACAACTAAAGCAAGCAGATAAAACTGTGTAGTTTAAAAAATGTCGCCACCATTCATCTCCCAATGCCCAGACTTAAGTTTCAATATTTCAGAATGCCTTCTGTAAGTTATCATTAACAAAACTATGATTAGGCATCACAGCAGGACATCACATGATTGTACTTAGGAAATGCATTTTCGGAAGACAATGAAATATGTACAATTAGAAAAGCATATTACAATCAAATGTACGGTGAATATTAAAGTGAAAATAAAATAGTGAATTAATGCACTACTGTCTTATCACAAAACTGAAAGTTCAATTTTAAAAATGACTGACTGCACATAAGACATGAATTAAAACATGACACACGAGTCCAGAGAGCCGCTCACTCAATCGATTTTGAAAAGACAAAATACAAAGCTAAGGAAGTAGCATTGACACATTCAGAATTGTGCTTTATGGCTGCATTAAAATTCAGCCCTGGGAAAAACATGAAAACCAACTTTGCAGGTTATTGTGTCCATGGGGACACAAGGTAAGACATTACCGCTGTCAGCCGCCCAATTATCTAAGATCGAATAATGAACTTATTATTGAGTGCAGCAAGCGGGCATCTTTGCATCTAATCCCATTCCCAAACCTCCAGGCAAATGGAAAACTGACGCTTTTGTTTAACTGTTCGGGGTATCGCTTCACCGCATGCGATGGACACTATGCTTGTTAGTCAATTAGTGAGCGCTTCGTTATATCCGGTGGATAAACTTTAACGTATATTGAGTTTTAGTACCTTGTCGTACAACAAGGTGCATGAGTATTTTGTTGGTTTCGGTTCTGGTGCAAAAACGTTCCTGGGCGGCTTTCCCGGCAAATTTTTATTTATACCGTGCACATGTCATGTCACTTGTCAGTGTAACATATTTATTTACTATGCTTGTCATCCGACAGTGCGCAGTTAATTCTTGCGTAAGGATACCCTCGCCCGTTCTATCTCGCCAAAACGAAAAACGCTACACTCTCGCATTGAAAATAATGTTGCGCAATAAAAATGTTTATAAAAATGCATTGTGTGTGGTCAATAGACCTCTCTTCAACCAATTCACATCCCGTTTCACCCACTGACGACATGCTACTCTAGGTGTGGCTGTGCCCCCTTTCTTTACACGTCAGAAGCGGACGTATGTGTGCACGTACGCAAGCAGTAACGTTTACTAACACTCCACCTAGGCAGGTAGTACCGTTTACTACCTCTGATATTTACGACCTCGTGTGTACTTCTGAGGTAGTAAAAGGACCGCAATACGCAGTAATGTGGTCATAAAGGTAGTAACGGGTCCCGTTACTACCTTTTCTACTACCTTTTTTTAGAGTGTATAGAGCAAACTCTGCGACTGCATTATATCCGGAGAATGATGATTACTACACGATTTTTTTTTTTTGCGCAGCGTTCTCGTGGTTTCAAATGTTCCAGTAATAACATGCGTAAGGGTTTCTTTTTCTAAATTACAGAGAACTCATATAACGTTTAATAAATACGTTAACACGACTAGTACGCCTGCCAACATGCGTAATGCTGACGACTCTCTCTTATAACGCAAAAGCTTAGTGAAAATGAATAATTTGGAGTGAAGAACCCTTTTGAGGCCCGAAAGTCCGACGTATAGGCAAAATATTTACGTGCGGCCGGTTAACTTCACCCTGCATTTCGTTACATTTCCTTCTTTCTGCATTTCGTTACATTTCCTTCTTTCTGCTTTACTGAAATTTCTTTCATGCTCTCTCTTCTAAACGAGTGGCTGAGAATTTTCATCCTTTCGTGAATATTCGTCCCCATTGCGGACTTTCACAGAACTGATTTGCAGTTGTAGAAATATTAAAAAAAAATTTATTTTCCCAGTACGTCTATTCGGTACACCGATAAAGGTGGAAGTAGTACTAATCGATAAATGCGGCGGTGCGTACGTGTTTAGTTCGATATGAAGTCCTTCCCGCTCGATAATGTATACGCCCATGTCCAAGCCGACACCAGGCGATGGTCGTAACCGAAAGTAGAAGACTTCATTTAACAGTGCACATAAGCTAGGCTGCAGATGGCGACGATACTTCAGGAAGAGTAAGACGTTCCTCTTAAGACACATAAAGCGAATTAACGACATCAAGCTAACCCAAACTAGAACCGCCTATCAATTAATGTACACTTCTCACACGGGGCAACGTCTCGCCGCGTCTTGGTGTAGCTTCGAGAAACAGCGTCGGCACAAGAACTGCAGTCTCAGCACCGCTGAGCAGGTCTTTTTTTTCCTATACCGTATGGGTTCCGAGAAATATACGAGAATTCGGCGATTGCTCAGCGGCGTTCCATCAAAGGTGCGCGAGCCGGTTTCTCTTTAGGCGTTACAACTGCGCCGACTCAGCAGAAACTATCCGAGCGTGCAGATGACAAAACGATGTCAGCTCGTTAGGTTGAACATTTGCATTTTTACTTTAATACGAAGCATTCCTCGCCAAACGAGCCTCGTATACCTAAAGCTGCTTCCTGATTGGTCAGCTTGCAGGCGTACTCGACAGATAGGCCCATTAACAAGACGGTCGTCGTGGCAATGGCGTATTCACGAGCGGCGTTAACGTTAGAGGAATTCTGAGAATATGTGCGATCATTGCTACGCATATTACCTTTACCTCAGCAAGCAGGAGCGAGCGATCTTGATTTTCAAACTTCTTTTTGAGAATGTTTAACTTCTTTTCTTTCCCAGAAGTCTTAGATAAAAAATAACGGTGTTAGTCCAGACACGCGCTTGTTCTACCACAGCCCAGATTTTTAACGATTCGTTTCCAAGTAAGTTTAGATGAGAGATCACCGAAACCGTGGAGCAGTAAGCGCTTAAATTTCCTTCCTTCTAATGGTTTCGTTCGACGAAATTCAATTTTGTTCCTTCTTATTTCCTCCCTCGCGAATCACGGAATCGGCTGATTTTAATCTGCAGAATGGTTCAAGTGGCCCACGCGTTATTTTTTCCTTGCGTTACGAAAGGTTCTCACCATTTTACAATTTGTTTCACTGTAAGTTTTACATCGCGAATTCCATCGCTGATATTCAGCTGCAGTTTTTGTTGCCATTGTACGCAATCAATAAAGCACGTAGTTTTTTACTTAACTTAACGAGCGTAATTTTCGTCCGTGTTTCTCTCCACACACACACACACAAAAATCATTTTGCGTGATGCTTGATTGTCTGAATAACGAACAAGAAGACATTTCTTACGCAAAATGAGTCTTTGTGCGCTGACGCATTTGAAGGTGGCCACAGCATTTCTCAATAGTCATTTTTCATTCCATTCATAAATTTTATGCCATAAATTTACAAGGTATTTTAAAGCTCGATTTTGTTTAGCAACTGCCGACATCATATACGAATAGGAACTTCCTTATTCTAGAACAACAAGGTGACCGGTCGCCATGACTTAAAATAAACACCAGTGTTAGATTTCGCAGTTGACTTACGGCACCTCAGCAAGTAAAACACCAAGACGTCGTTGCTGTTGTTGCTAACATCTCCGTCTTATCTCATCACGTGACCAGAAGAGAGACAGAGGCCGTACGTAAAAGTTATACGGCCTCCATCTTCGTGGGATTTGAATTATCGAATGGAAAGTACGCAGCGTACGATCGATCGATGCCTAAGCAAAAATGGTCGATTTGGCCCGGAGCCTCATTAATTAACGCTCGTGTCAGGTTGTCGCAGCCCTCACGAGATGGCAGTACCAAAACTGCCGTTTTCTGAGAATGGAAAATTATCCGCCGAGTTCAACAAGGTCCTGGTCACAACGATAAAAAGTAAGGAGTTGACATAAACTCTGCTGTACACTTTTAAGGTGCTGCTTAAAGTGCTAGATACAGCCAGGAAACCGGACATTTTTTTCTCTGATTTCCTGGATATAACCAGCGTTAAACCAGGATCTGATTAAGGGTGTAGAATTAGCGGCACGTATATCTACATTAAAGTGCTCTGTGTGCAATGTATGAGAAGATAAAGCGCACTAAATTTGCAATTGCAACCGCTCTGAGCCCCAACAGGCTGTCAGAATCTTCTTCTAACTGCATGCGCAGCAGGACAGGACACAAGCAAAGAGACAGACCAACTCGCCCAACTTTCAACGCTTGTGACTGTCAGAATGACTAAAATGACTGCATACATTAGTGTTCATACAATGAGAGACAACATGTACGTTATACAGACAAGGACTAAGTGCTGCTTGCGCGTTCCATCTACTAAGTGCTATAGAGGTATGAAAAGCAATAAGGGCCTCAGAAGGGTTAGTTAGGGAAGTGACGTCGATGACTAACACTTTTATGGCGTCAGTGAAACGGTCCGCCTCGTTGGTACAGTTGTTATGGCGCTCTGCTACTGACACGATAGCCGCGGGTTCGATTCCGGCCGCGGCGGTCTCATTTCGATGGTGGCGAAATGCTAGACGCCCGTGTACTGTGCGATGTCAGTGCACGTTAAAGTACACCAGGTGGTCGAAGTTTCTGGAGCCCTCTGCTACGGCGTGCCTCATAATCATATCGTGGTTTTGACACGTAAACGCCGAGATATTATTATTATTATTAGACGTTAGTGAGTGACCCTTTAAAAACTGACACGCCAATGATGATGAGGCGCCTTTAAAGAAGATGGTTCCACCGATCAAAACATCGGCCAACTTGTCTTATCCACTTGTTCATGTTCGCATACCTCTGAGGCACATTGTGTTTCCATCCATCGGTTCACAATTGTGCTTTGAATTTCCACCTCCTAAGGCACTTTCAAGATTTTTGGGAAACGTGGATCCCGTCAAAATACGTTAATTATGACTATTGTTACATGCGTGCGCCATTCGTCGCATATCTTATATGACTCATTTTTATTTCTCATCACGTTGATATAGAGTAGCATGCTGGGTTCCACGCATGCGCACGCTGTTCACTTTATTGCTTTGTGGGCTAAGCGTACTAAGAAATAAAAATTACGCGAGAAAAAAAAAAGGCAACAGGTAGATATCATCGAGTATAATGAAAAATTAACACATAATAAATGAAGTGATGCGCCACATAAGCGTGATGCTAAAAGATTTTTTTTATTGGTATTAAAAAAAAACAAGGTGTTGGCCAGAAAAATGGCATCGACTTCTTTATGGAATAGGCAGGACATAAGCATACAGTTTCACGTGCAATCTCAGAATCCACGACGTAATAAAAAAAAAATTTCCTCAAATATTTCAAACTGACTATGCTTTTGCGTCCACATAATTTTTGCGCCTCTTTAGTTAATTAATTAATTAATTAATTAATTAATTTATTTATTTATTTATTTATTTATTACATATATCTACAGCGCTCTAGTTTGGCATTATCGTGGGGGATTATTACATACATAATATTGTAATAAAGTAGCACAAAACGATATCAAAACTACACGCTAGCATATACAGACATCATGGTAGAAGAGACAACACAGTATTACCTAGCTCAATACGGTCCATTCTACTGACGTTTCATGTAATATTTAAATTGATTCACAAGACGTTCTCTATGGCAGAAGAAAAGTTTGGTGCACATACTATATTATCGGGAAGCAGATTCCATTCTTCAAGTGTTCGAGGAAAGAATGAAAACTTAAAAACCTTGATACGACATTTCTTGAATTGTCACGTCTCTTAGAGTGATAATGAGGCTCTTTTATATATATGTTTCTATCGATCCCGTGTTACCACTGTAAATATGTACAAAAGCTTTATCCTGACTATCTTTCTGCGCGTGGAAAGTAATTTGCATCCTAGTTCTCTCTATTTGTGAACTTCGAATTTTGTAATCATAGTTAGCCGTGACGAACCTTGCAGCTCTTTTCTGAACGCGTTCTACCTTATCTTCAAGAACATTTGTGAAAGGGTCCCACGCTGCGCATGCGTATTCAAACACGGGCCTAATATTAGTCAGATACAACGTTTCCTATAACGCTTTGGGCGCATACTTGAAATTCTATAGTTTATAATTCTTTCTATTTCTCGGAAAATGCCGGTACTAAATTCTGAAATGTGTTTGTTGGCGCATGTGGTGCAAGTAAGGCCTCATTCATTCTTATTTTACAGATGTCCCCGAGAGGCTGGTTCAGAAAAACAAAACATAAAAATCACAGCATATCCACTGAATGAATGATGATGAGTGGGCGAAGCTGCGGAGGTTCATCGGTAAACCGTGAATCTTCCGTGAATTCTGCCCAGTACATCATCACCGACGTGAGATCGGGCGCGTTTATACTAAAGGTTCGATGAGTTATGACGACTTGCAGCTCACTTTAATTTTACATGTACGCTGTGAATTTTCATTGTTTAGAAAACCATTGCTTTAGAAAACATCTGGCGTCTTTCGTTAAGCATCTGGCGTCTTTTCGTTTTGCTTTAGAAACATCTGGCGTTCTTTCGTTTTGCTTTTACAAAACATCTGGGGTCTTTCGTTGGTTTATTTCATCAATCAACGGCGTTTTGAACAAAATTTTTGTTGTTTAATCACGCACAGGAGAAATCTCACCAGACACTACCTTGGAGGTAAACAATGGCTGCTAATGGGAATGAGAGACAGAAGAAGTCGGCTTTTAGCTAACACTTACACTTCTACTTCTACTAACGTTTCTTACTGGAACATGCCAATGGCTGCTAATGGGGAATGAGAGACAGAAGAATTCGGCTTTTAGTTAACGCGCACGCTGCGAATTTTTATTGTTCAACAACGCACAGGAAAAATCTCCCACCGGCACCACCTTGGAGGTCAAAGCGTAAGACTGGTTACGCACTACGACTACTACGACTACGACTACGAGGGACGAACGGGTGCCGCCTTAAGGAGCTTCACCCCTAATAAAACAAAACGAGCTGAAGCTCCAATAATATAGTTTCGGAGAAAGTGGTTCTTGGAAAGAACGGTGTCCTTTTGGTGGGAGGCGCGCTGTATTAAAAAGAATGCAAGCAAAAATGCAGTCGAGCTGAGTCGAAACCGGCAGACGTGTTTTGAAAGACCAGGCGTTCGTAGCCTTTCTTGTTTTTTATGCAGCTGTTCAAAACATGGCAGTGTTACGCGACAACCATCGCGTTATTCCTCTACAGACATTTTTTTTTGTAAGAGCTGCGCGAGACACGCTTCGCGAGCGAGGTTGCAAAAGATAATATGTACCACTGACAGCACGTACATTATACGTACGCATATGTGAGGGAAGGGCAGTGGCCGCATGAATGTCATTACTGAGGCAAGATGGGTATGTAGCTGCAGCAGAGATGTTAGGCATTATGCCACTTGCTCGCGATTTATCTGCATCAGATGCAAGAAGTGCGCTTGGTTTTATTTATAAAATAAAACAGCTTCATTGCGAAACAAGCAGCCGTTCGTAAATTGGATGCTTTCCCATTGATTTTCATATTTGAAAAGCGGGATGACACAGGTCGACGCACTTGAGCCCGAAGCGGCAAAAAAGTGTTGCAAATCTATACATGCCATTGATGCAACAGAACAGCTGTCTCTTGACATATCTAAAGTTTCGAAAAATAGGGTTATACTGCACGTCAAGCTTTCTTTTGGTGATGCATAGGTCACTCAGTACAGAACACACAGTCCATGTTTGATACAAGCCCCAGGAACCATTAGCCACCTCTACTCAATTCACGTATCGAAAAAGAAGCAGAGTAATGATTTCGCTGTTTCGGTAATATTTGCGTAACGGCCTAAACTGCACCAGCATGTATACACTTTCGACACCGCGGGGTGAGGCGTTCTGTTTCGTATAGATTCGATTTCGTGGTACCTATACATGTACCATGTTATTCCGAGCCAGTTTCAGCAAGCCTGGCGTGACGCGTTGACTTTCTTGCTTCGTCACCGTTGTCTTGCTTTTGTGCTTCAGCCTCTCAGCTGTATTTAATGCTTACTCATTCATTTGTCTCACACTTTATTTAAGGAGCATAGGAAGGTAATTACCTCCCTTATCGAGGGACAGTATACTAAGCAAGGCTGGGCGCCTTAACGGCTGTGCCACATAATGGCGGTGATATTACGCACAGAATCAAAGCCAACATGGCGTCACGTAATGGTATCAGTGGGATCGCGTTACGGTAAATAGGTTGCGTTAAAATTGCCGCGCCTGTTTTCGTCTTACTCAACGTCGGGTCGGCAGCTCTCAATCACGTCGGTACCAGCGGCTTTATATTGGGTGGTTTCGTAACTACCCTGTTGTCGGCCCGGTAGTATCAACACCCGTTCATTCTACTTTTCTTGTCCTGCCTTCATTCCTGGTCTCTGAAAAGTACCGCATGATCGTTGCTGTTACAGTTTCAGGTACTTCATTTTGTAGTTGTATTCATTGTTGGGTAGTGCACAGATGGACATGACACGAAGGAAGAAGACGAGACAAACGCTTCGTGTCGCGTCCGTCTTCTTAACTCTTTCCTTTTTAATTTACATAGCGTTTCGTGCTTATTTTTTTCTTTTTAAATTATCATAGGGTTTACATTTCCCTATATAATTGTCAGTGAGGCCGATCCCCCTCGTGGGTATGAGCCAGTCTCCTTAGGGCAAACAAACAACAAACAAACAAACAAACAAACAACAACAAACAACAAACAAATAAACAAACAACAAACAAGCGTCCGTTTGTGCGCTACCCACAATGGATAGGTTCCAACTCGCCCGCCGTCAGTCCTACTGTAGTTGTATGCCTGAACCCGAGCGCAACGAATCTAAGATAACTTTCTTTAATAATCAACGATGGTCGTTGAGTGATGATACCCTTACTTCTATAATTATATGCACTAACAGCTCGCAATGATATGCCTGCACGCCGATATGAAAATATAAAATGAACAAGCACGCGCAAAATTTACTTGTCTATTTATTATCACTGCGGCATAAATTTGAAAGTCGACCATAGACAAGTGATATGTTTGAGTATCCTGTACCAAAAGCACCATGATTTTGCGGCGGAACCAATGCGTGGAATAATTTCTGCCGCCACGGTTATGCAATCGCCTCAAAGAATGTGATTCCGGTTGGGAACACAACATTAGCTTAGCAAGGACAAAAATGGAAAAAAAAAGAAACATGCTGAATAAGTTTCAGTGTAACTGACAATAACGCCTGCCTGTAGCTGTTGGTATTCACAAAGCTCTATCTCTCGCATTTATTTGGTTGGTTGGTTGAAAAACTTTATTTGGGTCCTGCAAGGCGCGCGTCAGCGCGCAGCGGGCGACTGACGATTGGTCTGACGGTCCCGTCGCATTTATTTGGCTTATAAAAAAAAGGAACTGCAGCACAGTGAATTATTTTGCTTGTAATCATGTTGCCTAATTTCTTCCTTTTTCTTTTGTGATATACGTTATCTTAAACCAAACTTAATATTGTAGTACAACAAAAAACTGAAGCGATTGGTATAGATTCATCGTAGGAATAAGTAACGCCTGCAAATTAAGGGACGGTCGCCGAATAATTTTCGTTAATTCGTACCAGGATAGAAAGGATCCACTAGTTATCAGGAAAGAGGTCTACGGTGACACGAATGACTGCATTAAAATCCGCTCAGTAATAAGAAAGATTAGAAAGATAATTGCGCTCAGTTGTCACTGCGAAAAAAGAAAGAAAGGACGTTCACTAACGCGTCTTCCACATATATCTTCCATTCAGAACATTCAGAAAATGGAACATATTCACGATTACGTCCCATCTATTATGGAGCAAGACGTATGAGGCACGAGACTATGTAAGGTCAATATAATAATATCTGGGGTTTAACGTCCCAAAACCACGATATGATTATGAGAGACGCCGTAGTGGAGGGCTCCGGAAATTTCGACCACCTGGGGTTCTTTAACGTGCACCTAAATCTAAGCACACGGGCCTCAAACATTTTCGCCTCCACCGAAAATGCAGCCGCCGCGACTATGTGAAGTTCGCTCGTTAGCGTGTTGAACAGAAAAGTTACTTCACCCGGCTGGACAGCTAAAGTAATGAGCAAAATACCGCTCACCAGAAGCTCCTGGCTTGCAAGCTTCAGCGTGTACTTCGGCAGCCTTAATGTTCGTTCGAGCCCGTGCAGCCTGTTCTTCATTACTTTCGATTACTGACCTCTTCTTTTCGAGACATCCGCTTCGATGCAACCAACCAGTAATTTACCGCACTGCCCCGATTTTTTGTTGAATTTTCCATGATCCACCGCGGCGATTTAGAAGTGGGCTTCACCATGTCCGTGCACTGCTGCTCCATGAGAATTTAGTGCGCCAGTGGCTCATCTATTTTACAAGCCGTTGCCTGTGGATTGAGGTCACCGGTAAAACCACGCAGGAAGTTTCGCGGAACAGAGCTCGGTGACGAAGCAAAACAGGAAGATACGCCAAAAAACGTGTAACAAGGAACCTGGGGTAGAAAAGCGCGTGCGCTAAAGAAAGTAATGTCATAAAGAGAAAGTGAGTTTACCTGAGCTCTTTTGAGGTTTCAGTAGGAGAGATAAAAAAGAATTAAGTAAGAATGAAACAAAGCCAGCGGCCTTGACTGAAAGGTAAGGCAGGTGGAGAGCAGGAAAGAAAAAATAAAACGATAAATGAGAAACGCGATTGTACGAGAGTGTAGGTGTTCAGGCAATTTGCTCTTTCTTTAACGCCCGAAAATAAAAAAAAAAGCACGGAAAATAAACCAAAAAAGAATCGTGAATGTAGAAATGCGCGAAAAAAGCAGCGAGAAAATTAAAAAAAGAAACAAACGAAAGGTGAGAAGGAGGAAAGGAGAGAAGGGCCTATGGGGAGCGAAGTACATCGCCGGCTACGGTGATCCGAGACTGGGCAGACCTTTCAGGCAAATTGAATCTTAACGCATTTAACGCGGCTCTTGGCACGGTGCGCCTGCCTCCGCGTGATGCCGCGGATCGTAGCAGCGGGAAACAATGAGAGTTTTCTTGCCGCTGTTAGAACGTGGAGTGGAGTGGTCGTTAGGCATCACTATGTCTCGCGAACGATGTCGTCAACTGTTAGCAAGTACCCGAACGCGTTACAAATGTAAAGCGACATCAGATTCCAGGAAGCGAAAGGCTCTTCCCACTTCATTATGCAAATCTCCACAAGATAGCGTGTTTAGACGTGTATTTAGAAAACGCTATGAGCCAGGCTCTTAAAGAAACGCAAATACGTACAAAGAAACCCAAGCAACGTGCAGGCATTATTCCTCAAAATTTTCATTCAAGCACGTTGCAGGAGAAAACACACTGGCTATATAGGATGAAGTCCTTGGTAAGACAGTTTTCTATTTGCAGATAGTACAGCAAGTTAAATATATATAGTTGATCAAACATATAATAATAAGTATTTACCTTAAATAAATTTTACATTTTATGGATTAATTAACCCAGAAATTCACTGCCCTGGTGATTAACATGTAATTTTGCTTGATGTAGAACTGTTTACGGTGATAAATGGCTAAAACACCGATCACGATTCTGCCCATCAGGCGTAAGAGATTTGTCTGGTTTGTATGCCACGTAACGGTTCACTGACGCAAGGGCGATGACGAGGCGAGGGACCACGTTGGTGATTACAGGTAGGAATAGCTTAGAAGCGCGGCGCTGGTGTGCGATCAGCGCGGCAAGTTCGTGACGTCTGGTTCCCCAATATTAACGGTATCTCAAGCACACCTGAGGTAAAGGCCCAACCGCATGCACGCGATTTTCGAGCGATGGCGACAAGCGACAGCGACAAACGGGCTCCGTCGCGCTGTCGTGTCGCGACGGGAGCACCCACATGTTCGCGACAAAGTGTCACGGTTTCTCGAGTGAAAACTATTCCGTGCACACGGAATGACAAAGTAGATGAAGACAACATGCCAAATTTATAATTGTCTTGTGTGAGATGAGGAAGGCATAAAAGCGTTTCGTGACTCGTTTTTTTTTTTTTGCAATCTTATGTTTAACCGCGACAGCGGTATCTGTTGTGATCTCCATGGGGCGCCCGGAAGCGTACGCTGCCTACGCTACTACGTCGCACTTTGCAAAGTGCGTTATGTTAGGGTTAGTACACGAGGCGCATCTCCACAACGTTTCCTCTTGCAGTCGTGCAATATTTAAGAAAAGCAGCAGCGACTCGCATCGCTGCCTCGCAAGGAGAAGGGCCACCTCACACGACGACGATGTTGACATTGCAGCAAGCTACCAACAATGCAGCAGGCTACCACCGAAACATCAAAACGAGCGGTCGATGAAAATTAACGACAAAATACGGCCGCTGCATCGCTCTCCGCGTGAGATGGGGTTGTAAAGAAGGTAGGCTATGACTTGCATTCCTTGAAGTACGCGCCGATTGGAAGCATCAAGAGTAAATTGCAACCGAAGCGAGGATCGGTGATGCCGCCATGTTGCCGGAAATCGTCACGCTCACTTCCGGGCGACAAGGGATTTTTTCTAGTTTTCCAGAAATCTGCGACGCGACAAGCGACGGCGATGGATGGCCCTCCGCGACAGCAAATCATGTCGCTCGTCACCGTCGCTCGAAAATCGCGTGCATGCGGTTGGGCCTTAAGCGTGGACAGTTTGTTTTCATCCATTTCAAAGTGTACAGAAGCAGAGCTGCGACCACCGTATACGCGTAGTTTAAGAGATGGCAAGAATAAGGATGGAGATAAACAATAATAATTGGAGTTTATCCTTAACGCGGGCACGTAGCCGGGATTTTTTTTCGGGGGGGGGGGGGGAGGCATAAGTGTTCGAAAGAAAGTCTTTCCATGGCAAAAAGAAAAAAAAAGTTGCCCGGGAATAGAAAAGGCTGGACGAATTGCAAAGGGGGAGGGGGGAGGTCTGTACCCCCCTGCCTACGTACCTGCCTTAACGTGCACCTAAATGTAAGTACACAGGCCTCTAGTATTTTGCCTCGACTGGAGATGCGGCAGCCACGGCCGGGATTCAATATCGCAATCTTCGGGTCCCTATCAGGCATCATAACCACTAGACCAACGCGGTGGGTTAAGGCTGGAGGTTAGCTTAGATGCTGTACGTAATAAGCATGCCGCCACGTCCTCGCCCACTGGCACGCTTAACCCAAACCGTTTGGGACAAGCGGCTACATAAAATAACATTTATCAACCTACAACATCTATGTAAAAGACAGCAATCAAAATCTAGTTCCAAATCGAAACTTAAGCAGCACGATGAGCCCACCGGTTTTCTTCCACGGGGATCGTTCGTTAACATGGAGAAAGTGAGACGTAAAGGTACATGACATAAGCTTGTTTAGGGTGTATTTTTACGTCAGTAGGAAACAGAAGGATCGCAAAATGAAGAAGAAATTGGCACTGGAAGGCAATAAAGACCATGCAACTTTACGAGATTCTGCGAGCTTCTTGTGTAAGATTCTTGTAAGGCGCGACTAAATCGCGTTATGTACGCGCGCGTGCCTGTTTTGCACGAGTATATACCAATTAGGACGGCAACCGCTGGCTGAAGTTCAGCTTAATCAGCTTTCAATAGCACAGGAACAAAAAAGCTTCTTAGGCCAGAAAACTGGTTATCGCCAGCTTTTTAGTTTTCTCTTCCTTTCAGTTCCCACGTATTCTTCAGCTACATATCTCGTGTTTCTTGGTTGCCAAAACGCACAATAAACTACACCTTTTGCACAGAAGTCTCTGAAAGGAGCAGTTTTATGTGAACTGTGAATTTTAGCAGCGTAGTCAATTTTCTCAAATAAGTGTTGGCCTTTATGATAAAGGAACGCGTAAATTCAGGTATTTCGACCACTCATTTACTGCTCTCGCGTATATTTTCCAGGAAGCGGCACTCGTCAAAGGTGCTCATCTCGTGTTGCCAAACATGATCTGCATTTATGAGTCAGTCACTAGCGATACCCGTCAGGTTCCTTCAAAGGCTTATCGTCGTTTGCCTCCTCAGATGCTTTCTGGCACACAAAGATTGGGGTAGACTTTCAGTCGATGTGCGTTTTTTCACTGCGGCATTAGTGCGTTCGCACGCATAATTATGTGCTGAGCTTCAACCTAAGGCGGTCTTGTAGTCTACACAAGAGACGCTAAGTGTTCGGAGTCTACACAAGAGACGCATAGACATCTTAGGAAGAAGTTGCTTACGTATAAGGAGAGGCGCGGGATCTTTCTTTCTTTCTTTCTTTCTTTCTTTCTTCTTTCTTTCTTTCTTTCTTTCTTTCTTTCTTTCTTTCTTTCTTTCTTTCTTTCTTTCTTTCTTTCTTTCTTTCTTTCTTTCTTTCTTTCTTTCGTCTAACGTATTTGCCGTGTTTTTGTGTTGTAGGTCAAAGAACATGCCGCATCGGCATTGTTGCATGTAGCGCAAAAACACGGACCTTCGCTGAAAGTGCGGAAGCCACCGCCCGCAAGACTCTGCGGGACTCCTAAGTTGCTTGCGCCATTGTGGGCTTCGCTTATAAACACGCTGGCACCAAAAGAAGCGTATGGGAGTGGTTCTGGACCGTTCTGTGAATGACAGTGTGTAGAGAGAAAAATTAGCCCTCCTAGATGCCAGTAGACATAGCTTTACACACGCTGCCGGAAATTTCTGAGCGCGCGATCCGCTTTTCAAGCAAGGTAGGGCCTTGAAACCGTCAGAATGCCTATAGGGGAGAGCGCTCGGCGACGAGGAACTTGAACCACCACTCACCCGCAGCGTCCACTCACTTTGCCCTGGCAGCTGCCCAACGTGAGCCCTTTAATAAGATTCATGGAAGAACTTTTGAATCCGAAACACCCCTTGCTAAATACCGATTGACTGCAAATCATTACATGCAATTGACAGTAACGCGGCTTACGTGTTTTGACCATACTCAAGATCACCAAATGCAGTGAAATAGATGAACCAACGCTTCTACCTTTCTCAATAAGTAAGCAGAAAGCCTAAATTTTCGGTTACAGTAAATTGACATTCAGAACATACTGCGTACAATACAGGAAAGGACCTTGAATGTATCTTTTAAATATTTCTTTCAGTATATACCGTGAAGACAGCTGGCTCGCAGCTCTGAAAGCACTGCTTCGTGCTTCTATCCAGGCAGGGTACAACGATAATCTAGATCAAACTAAAAGTTTAGCCGGCATTATGTCTTTAGGTATTTCACGCAACAATAAGAGCCTTCCGCAAACTAAAAATATTCGCCACCAAGTCCAGCCATGATTAAGTAAAATTTTGCCACAAATTAGCTCTTTCGTCTGATGCGCATACAGTATTGCTTCCACGCACTATAAACTGTACTTACTCCTGTACGAGCCTCAACGCGAGGGCGTGATGGCGTGAATGCTTAATGCTTAACACTACACGTTATAACACTGAGTACGCATTAAGGAAAGCTGTAAGCGCGACGATGAGGCTTTGCTACGCCACCGCTTTTCTCGGCGACCTCAGCGACCTACAATGCGAGTTTCATACCGCTGCGCAGGAACTCGTTAGCGTTCTTTCACTTACGCTCTTGCGGGCAAAGTATGATCCGGTATCAAAGTGCGGCGCAATGTTCTAGACGTAGCTTCGTACGCCACCTCGACCCTTGAGCAAGGCGTCGGACCATGAAATCCACATGGCAACAGCGAAAAGTATCATGAAGGTGACTGCAGCTAGCGTTCTTTGCGCGACTCCATGTATGCACGCTTAAGCACCCTCACTTCATCTTGACTTAATCCAGGCGCTCGTCCTGAGATTAGTGCAAAGTGCACCTCCGATAAGCACGAGCTATTAGTGGTAAAATGAAGGAACAGATACGGCGTCTCTGTATGGAAAAAGAAAAGTTTTCTAGCTTCTCAGGGGGTCTTACAGTGAAACCTGCAGTAAGGAAAGAAGAAAAACTCTGGGAATGAAAGTAGTTCGTGGGCGGGAAACATAGCTAGTTAAGAAAAGCGTGATGCTGCGCACTGAGTTAAGTGATGTGTAAGCATAGTTGAGGGTCAGAACACCAAGCATTGGGCTTAACTCGCGCACCGTCTAGGAATTAGATGTATGAAAAACCAAACACGTGGAAGTGAAGAATCGTTAACAATACGGAAATTATAGGAGAACGAAGCTCTTTAACGCGAAGCATTCTTTGGAAGCCTCAGCACAGCATCACGCAAAGTCACGGCAGGTTTCACCAAGTCTGGCCATATTTCGAATGTGACAAATTCGACATGAATCGGTGGGTATGTACTACGACATTCCTACCGAATTACGGAGGACGCATGTTTCTATAATTATAAGTAAATAACACACGCGCGAGCACGAATGCGGGGGCGTTTTCCACTTCGCTCTTTCTTGACTTTCATCACAATATACTTCACATCTTTTGAATTGGAGTAAGACTTTTGCTAACGAAAGTGCGAACCTTGGCAATCTGCAATGACCTTGGAGAATTCTACTTTGCCTAAATAACGTTTAACTAGGGATAAAAGGAGACAAGATGACAAGTAGAAGTAAAGATGCAAGTTTTTAATTAGCGGTAAACAGGCAAAACAAGCTAACCTAGTTTTGACAAAGGAATGATAAAAGAGATTCAGTATACTTTATACAAGCAATCACATTCCTAGATCCAAACGTTTAAATTAGAGTCGTAGGATATGTATATATGAAGTCTACAGCCGTTTTTGTTGTTATTTGACAAATGTATTTTCAATTGATATTGGTTATGAAGAGATTTCATCGGCTAAATTAGTGTCTCAGACCGTGACACGTACGTGCGACTCGTGCCTCGAAAGCTTCCAATCCATTTCCTCGTCAAGAGCAGCGAGATCGAGTCGTAGTCAAGAGAAATATCAAGCTGAAAGAACACCGCAGATTTCATCGACATGCTAAATTTGGATACACTGCGTTTTGATCCTGCAATTTTTGTATATGAGTCTGAAGTAACAAACACGCCTTTAGGCCGCTATTGCTCGTAAATCATCGCTCTTGCAAACATTACATTTTCCCTCTTCAATATTTCTCTTGAAAAATTTATGTTTGTTGCGTTGTACTGGACCACACGCAGGAAATGGTTTTCAGAAGGGGACATCGAACATTCCATGCCAGCGTCTTTCTAGCCGCCTGCTATCGCTTCGAGATAAATTCGCGTGGGTTTACGGCCCGTACCCAAATCCTTGCCTCGATTCTTTTGGAACGGCTTGTTCCTGCTGTCGGACAAAATGGACTAGGATTTCAGGTCCGCTATAAGCCATGAATCTTCCGAGTTACACGCCCCAATACAACGCCGAAGAAACGTTCCTTTCCGATCAGGTTGATTTCCAAACGGTGCTTTCCGGTAAAAGCGTCTCACTCGGGTGCATGCCGACGAATTGAGTCAAGGAACGCCAAGAAATGAGTAGCAAGTGACGCCAGGATGTGCGGAGCGAAGTTTACTTGCAGGTGGCGGCATATTATAAATAAATATGTTTGAAGGATTTACACAACGTCACAACGGTGCCGTAATCCTTGGTTCATGCGAAATTGGTTTGGAACTGAAGATCAATGCTCTGGCGTTATCGAAAAGTGAACATATCTGAGAAGTAGTGGTCACAGTAGCAATGTGTCTAATACAGCTGCTGCGTCCGTAATCAGTCATATTTATAATGCGCGGTTTGAATTGTTGTTGTCATCGCGATCATTACGGTAGTTCTTGCAGTCTTTATCATCGTCATTTCGATACATGTCCTTTCATATTTTTGGTCTTGCACCGTTCATTTCCTCATTTCGTCCAACGTCGAAACTATCCCTTCGACCAGATTGTCTAAGCCCGTCATCGTAGTATTCCTTTGTGTGCACGCTGCGCAAGCTAAACTTTTATTCAGAACCTCCTCGTCTTGCTTTTTCCACGAGGAGTCGTTTTCCTCGAAATAACGCGCTTCTTTAAACTCGTTGGGCTGAAATCTTAATGCATGCTTCAAGTTTACATTCTCCAACAACGAAAATAAACATTTTATAGACGTGCACGAAGGCTTTGAAGCAGTACGAAAATGCGTATAAAAATAAACGGTAGAGAATCCGCGCAGTGTCAGATTCTCTACGCTCAGAGACAATACCTCAATTGTGAAGAGCAGAATGATAGCTGAACACAAACGGTCGCAGTGAACTGTGAATATCTTAGTTCTTGAAGTGACAGGAACGGAGAAAGAAAGCCGGAAATTTGTTTGTTCTTCCAAACACACTTTGTTTTTTAATTGAGTTGTTCTTTCGTGGTGAAGTTATTCGCCGGTCGTAGGAACGTGAGAGTAGGAACGTGAGCCGCCTCCTTCAAACACTGTTTATTCTGAAGGCTCGATCAAAGAAAACTAATGTGGTTCCATGATTGCAGATTTGAAAGTTTCAAAGTAACACTGATCTTCGTTTCGTTAATGTAGCGACAATGTGTTTTCCGTCTCAAACGCATCATAATATTTGTTCTGTTAAACATGAGGAGCGGAATGCGTTGTAAGCAAAGATAAATGCACGTCGTAATTAATGCTGAGAGCTGCGCGGAATTTTACGCCTCTCGTTTAAAAATGCTGTTGAGCGGTTACAGAACGGTGATCTGAATCGAAAATAGGACAGTGTTTCGCTTTATATTTTTATTTGTTTCTTTATGCCTGGTTCGCCTAGTAATTACATTTCGAGCAGTGAATGTCGGGCATGTTCTCGAGCGCTATAACTTATTAATTTATTCAAGTGAAAAAATAAAAGCTCGAACGAGCCACGAGAATTTTTTGGAGAGTTATATAAAGCGCTTTTAATTTTCGTAATATCACGCCGCAGGCAGGGCAAAGGCCTTCATTTTGTCGTAAAGACATAATGAAATCAAGTGCTTCCCGCAATGAGCATCTATGCATCGGCTCTAAATTAAGTATCGAGTTCCCTGCACTTGTACATCCATTTCATATTTATCCATTTCGCTCATCTGAGAGTATCGAACCACCACTTGCAGCCGTGCATCTCTAATGAAATGTTTAAAGGCGGCGCTGCACAGTGTGCTTTAAATAAAAAAATTACACATCACCTCCCCCTACGGCAACCATGGTAATGCGAAAGCATCGCGCGGGGTGCGCATCGAGTTTCCGTTTCTCTTATGTGACTTATAGGCACCGCACACTGACCAGATGGAGCTGCGTTGCTCAAACTGCCCCGTCTCAAAGTCTTCGGCATTCACCGTTAGGGGCACGCAGAAAATAGACGCGTGCTCGCGTCCCCCGTGTATCCTGCCACGGATCCCGGCCACAATCCGCCGACAGATGCAGGGCGCGAAACGCGCGCGTCGCGTTCCAATTTCATTGAGGCCGTCTCAAGGTTGCTTTTTTATCCGCTAGGCTATGTATTCTGGCGCTGCAGTCAGACTGGCAACTCGACTGAACGGTGCCTATGACGTTGGTTGTCGAGGCGCTTGAATTACCCCTTGCCGATGCTGACGTTTACTTTCGGCTTCCCGAGCCTTCCTCTGCTCCGCGGCGGTGGCGCTGCCGCTGCAACTAGCGCCGACGTGGACGTTGTTCATGACGTTTCGCACACCGTTGCACGGAGAGAGACGGAAGCACAGCGAACGCTCGCTGTCGCAGCCTCGCAGCTTCGAGATTCGCTTGCCGGCGTTGGCGTTTACGTTCAGCTTCGCAAGCGTCCATAGCGCTGTTGGGAAGGAGTGCAACGCTTGCCGGCGTTTCCGTTTCCTTCAGCTTCGCGAGCGTCCATAGCGCCGTTGCGAAGGAGAGTGCAACGCTTACCGGTGTTGGCGTTTACGTTCAGCTTCGCGAGCGTTCATAGCGCCGTTGCGAAGGAGGGGGCAACACTTGCCGGCGTTGCCGTTTACGTTCAGCTTCGCGAGCGTCCATAGCGCCGTTGCGAAGGAGAGTGCAACGCTTGCCGGCGTTGGCGTTTACGTTCAGCTTCGCGAGCGTCCATAGCGCCGTTGCGAAGGAGAGTGCAACGCCTGCCAGCGTTGCCGTTTACGTTCAGCTTCGCGAGCGTCCATAGCGCTGTTGCGAAGGAAGTGCAACGCTTGCCGGCGCTGCCGTTTACGTTCAGCTTCGCGAGCGCTCATAGCGCCGTTGCGAAGGAGAGTGCAACGCTTGCCGGCGTTGCCGTTTACGTTCAGCTTCGCGATCGTCCATAGCGCCGTTGCGAAGGAGAGTGCAACGGGAGCGAGTGCGCGCCGCGTTATATATGAGCGCACAGCTGCGACGGAGAAGAGAAACGAGAGGAGAAATGAAACGGAGGCAGCGCTCACGCCACCTCATCCCACCTCCTCGCGCTCACGCGAGGAGGGGGGAGGGTTCGCGCATGCGCAGTATGGCTCAGGACGCCGCAGAACGGACACTACCCCGAGCACAAGATGCTTTCGCATCTAAAAAAACCTAATGTGAAGAATACCGTAGAACAACGCAGTACTACGCACAGAACTGAGCAGAGCTGCAGGCATTGCGAAACTGCATACAGCTACGCAATAGCCGACTTGGCATTCTCATGCTAACACCACCCAGTTGTTGACCCGCCCGCTTCAATTGGCGGCGGAAACAATGTTTTCAGACTAAGTCCCTTTTACGCACTTTCGATCGTGAGCCGCGCGTGGGTAAGGCGCTCAACATTCCTGTGGCGTTCTCTATATAATTTCGTTAAGCCGGAATTCCCTCGCAGTTTCTGCGAAAACAAAAACAATAAAAAACAACGCGCCGATTTCGTTGTGCCTTTTTCATTATTCTTCTCGCCTAGCTATTTATTGTCAAAAGTAACCGTAAGCCGGAAGTTGAGTTCACTTCCGGTGTATGATGCGTGCGACCTAGGCTTAAGCGCTATATTGGGCGCAATAATGTCGGCTGGCCGCAGTAATCCACGCAATTTGAGGCCGGCCGATTTATCACCGCTTAAAACACTGTACGGTGTTTCGAATGCCTGCGATGATATTGTCGTAAACACGGGCTCTTTTATGTTCTTCGTTCGCGATGGACACATTTTTCATGCTTTCTGGCTTGACATAGCAACATGTGTGAGGATTTACGGTGTCATCTTACGTCACTTGCTTACTTCAATTTTGCTGTTACAAAAGAAAGTAGCAGAAGTGGAAAAGCCTCTCTTGACAGCTTTCACAGTAATTAGGCTAGCCGTGGATACACGTGGGCGATGGAGAAAAACAAATGAAATCAACTACATCCAGAGGAGTTTAACGTCACAGGGCTACGACCAAAGTAGTTTGATACTCGTATTTACCGTGGAGAAATTGTTCACTAAGTTAAATGCAATTTACAAATGAGAAGAAAAATTTACTGTCGCTTCAGCTAACGCTAAAAAAAAGCACAGGCGAAAGCCTATGCTCTCGCGTTTGATTCACTGTCAATTCACCCTTCATAAACATTCAATTAATTTTAATTCACCTCTGCTTCTTATTAGTTCACCTTAATTCACCTCATGCACTTATTTATCACTGCTAAATCACTTCCAATTGATTTGCTAAGCCAACTCATTTTAATTGGTTCAGCCGTAATTTAATTCTCACCGGGGATGCTGGTATGCATCACACGTGACCTCTGGTACACTTCGTCCTGTGAACGCCGGACGCCGGACGCCGGATTTTTTTATACATGAGTCATATGAGGTTTTCTCCTTAAAAATTCCTTATAGTCTCGTGTTACTAAATTTTTAAATCATTTAAATCAGGTAACTGTTGATGAGAGCCGTGGTGGCGTCCATAACATCCTGGCTGATTGCCGCCCTGACGACAGTCGAAAAGCTTGACATTGAACTTCCATGTAGCTCCCCTAGAGGCTAGGAACGTTCTTGGTATTGGCCCACATAGATTCTATTATGTGGGACGTTTACTTCGTAGGCAAAATGATGAACAGAACCAAAGAAGTAGATATATACTATCAGAGACAAGAAGCTTACCCGAATTTTTTTTTTTTTTTTGCGACATAGACTAGCCCTTGGTTGGTTGGTAACAACTTTATTGATGGTCCGGCAGAGCTTTCGCCGGCAGGGCTTTAGGTCTCCCACGTGGCATATGCCCTTAAGGCATAATATTTGTTATGTATGTTTGTGTTAAATGTACGCCGTTAGGCCGATGTTGTGTATGAAGTGAAGAAGTGTCCTGCGGAATGTGTTGTCATGTATCCATCGGTCATAACTGCTTGTGTCACTGTAGCGAAGACCAGCTTGCAGGAGATGACGGGAGCATTCCGACTGTAATCATTGGCATGTCCATATAAGGTGGTATGCATCTGCTTGCATCACTGGAACAGAACAGTCCGAATAAAAAGCCGGCAATCAGGCACAGATTTGGTTCACATTGTTCTTTTTACGTGACCCTCACGTCTTCAAATATGCTGCGCTTACGCGACAGAACACACGTTGATCGAGATTAAAGTTATGTATAAGACTGTTTGTGGATGAGTGATGAAATGGTGCCTACAAAGAAACCTGGCAGTTTCGAGCGTCTCGCGTTCTTTAAATAGTATTTGTACAGATGCTTGCGGACTCGTGTAGCACAACGAATTAGGATTTGTGTCATAATTACCACAATACAGTTAAAACAGTACAAACAAAGTCCCTTATACATTTCTTGACTTCTTTGTCTGTTCGTTTTCATTAGGATTGTGTCAAGCATACAAATGTGCCCTTAAAATTATCTTATGATACCCATGTTGTAATCAAGGATGATTTTTCGTGTGTGATTACGCCTTCAACCACCCTCAACTATAACCATACCAACGGTGACAACTGCATGAACTGGTTTCATTATACGAGCGACAGCACTGCATCCGATGTACAGTCCTAATAACTCCTGTACAGCTTGTGAAAGCGGCACAGCAGTGAGAAGTACTGAAAACAACGTTTCATAACGTGCAACCTCTGTTTCCCCGAAGCGCCGTATCAACATACCCTTGTGAAATATCAAATTCCTAGTGGTAGACGCAAACGTTTTTGAAAGCTTGGAGAACAAAAGCGCATCTGCTTTGGAAACTTCCACGTACGTATGCATCTTCACGTATATAAAAGAGCCAGGCCATAACATTGCACAGCACGGTGAATATTCCCCGGCATATTCTCGACACCATTGTTATACGCGACGCGAACATAAACAAAACTGGGAAGTGAGAAACGTTTTGATAGAAAGGGGCCCACAGATGAAGAAGGATATTATAGCACAGACAACAACGCTCCTTCAAGACTGCGAAAGAAGTAGGTGCAAAACATTATTCAGCCCCATGTGTACAATTGCGAAACTGCAGGCTCGAGAAATGATGATGGCAAACACGCTTGTATCAGCTCTCACCGTGTGAGTAGTGGCGGTATAAAACCGGCGCATCAATCACACTCAGCATCTGTGTCTCAGGATACAACGAACGTGTGGCCATACTGAGAACGTATAGCTCGTTTGGATCTAGGAAGGCGTACGCGGTGAAAATCCGTAGGCTCCGCGTGAGCCCGTAGCTATTCACCGTAATAGTATGGCCGTCTGCGTTGCCGTACAACCTTCGATGCAAGCAAGAGCTTGGATTTGTCCCGAAGGATTTGTCCAAACGAACATGTGAAATGCGAATGCAAATAGCCTTCTTTTTCATTCATGCGTTCGTTTTTCTCTGCGCGTATCCTATTTTCGGGTTATCGCACAACTGTAGCGTGGAAAGACGGACAGGAAAAATCTGCATGCTCGGCTTCGAGCAGGGCGTGCGTGATGAAAATCTCGAATCTGTTAGCAGTGAAAAAAAGGTTGCATTTCACTGTCTTGAAAGAGTGGCGAGACCAGACGGCAGCGTTTCAGCCCGCAGCGGCGATAAAATGCCGTTCTCTAGATTCGCATTGCCATGCCATAAAAAGCGAAATTAATGGTCTGTGAAGTTTCATGATGCTTATTGCTTATATAGCTCAAAAGAGCTTTTTTTTTTGTCATACGCGAGCCATCACGTTTGGCACGATCATATTTGTAAACGCCTTCACAAACGGCTGTAAACAAAAGTAATCCTGATAAGTGTCATGTATTATACATTTCAGTGAAGAGAAAACAAAATATAAGGAGCGCGAAAAGGCAAAAAAAAAACTTTTAACATGTCGAAACCAAAGACAGAAACCTCGAAAACAAAATTTAGGGATACGTGCTCGATATCGAAACTAACTTATAAGTACAGCACGCAGAGAGATTAATCTGTACAATGCACTAAGATTGCACAGCATTTGCTAATAAAACAGCCATTAACAACAGCAGTTTGGTATTACCATCCCTGACGAATAATAAGGGATTCGTACGTTTAAAGAACTGGTTCACATTCACAGTCATTCTATCGACATTTTCCTTCAAGCAAACTTTAAGCAAGATGGGAAATTCATACTAATTCCACTAATGTGACTGTGCCTCGTAATTGATTCAGTAAGCCTGTACTCTCCAATATTCCTGTTTACGTGCGGGGTAATTCGTAAGCAGCGCCTTTCGAATATTTAATCAAGATCTCGCCCAAATATTCTCATACATGTATTCATTCCTCAACAAACCCATAATTCGTCTGGTAGGAGCTATATATAAAAACAGATAACTGGCTTTTATAGAAAAGTAAGCAGTGTTTGTAGCTTCTCGCTCTGATGCTCTGACTGCTCTTTCAGCTTGACGAACGAATCCAGAGTACTAGGTAAAAGAATGAAGAGTTCGGGCAAGCCCAGCATGTGCTGGTCATATCTAATGTCCTACAGTGGGCTCCTACAGTGGTGTCCCTCTATCGGTAAGCTCGCAAGCAATAACGTTGTGATGAAGATGGAACGAATAAAAATTAAACGAGCTTCACTGACTTAGCGTCGCCAGGACTGATTAAACAGCGGAGCTAGTGGCATCATTTGCTTTGCTGTTCGTTCTTTTTCCTTGCTTGCTATTTATTTCATTTTCTATTTCTTTTACATCGCTAGGCTTTTCTTTCGTTTTCTTTACTAGTTCTTTTTATTTTATTTTTTTTTTTGCTTTTTGATGACACTAGCCCTCTTGATTAATCAAACCTCGCGACGATAAGTCAGTAAAGCTGGGCAAATTTTTTTGTGATCTTTCTTGGCGATTTTTCGCGATTAAAGCACGCACACATCTCTCTTGAAACTCGTTTATTTCTTGTCTCCTTCAATCTTCTGGATCAGAACGACGTCGTCCTCGCCGTTCACGCGCCAGTTCCGGCTGACGCTCCCGACGGGCAGCTTCTTCTTCCGGAAAACGGACGACTTTTGCAATCGCCGAATATTCTAGTTACAGACAACTTCTTCATTTTTAGTAGTGAGTGCTGAGTATGAGTAGTAGAGTAGTGGCGCTTGCCCAATTCCTGTGGCACATAACCGCTCGACACTGCGAACGAGGCTGTGCACATAACCGCTCGACACTGCGAACGACGCTCCGTAGGAATTAACTTCGACGTTAAGCAGCTGTGCTGCTTAAATAACGCTACTTATAATAATGACTTTCCTAACTGTCAGCAATCTTCTGTTCTTTGTAGCAACTGGTAATATCTTCGTAGCGGCCGAAATAGCTGCCGTCAGAGACGAGCCTGAAGACACCGGTGCTGGCGTAGACAAGCTACCCGCATCGATGACAATGCGCTTTATGGCGGGAAAAATTACATTATTAAGAAAGCCGGTAACCCAATGACACGGTGCCTGCCATAAAAGGTCCCCATGTTCTCTTCTTCCAGTCAGGGTAGCAAACCCGAAGTACGTTCGTCAAATTCGCGTCTCTCTGCGCTCTTCAATATTTCTTTATCTCGAAATGCCTCGCAACCCCTTCTACAAAATTTGGGCGACGCTTAAGCTTCGCCTTTAAGAGTTGACCGCGATAGCGATATCCTGCCCCTAGTGATATCCTACCCCTTCGACCGCTACGTGTGTTTAACAGAATGCGCGCACTAAGGAGTGTGCCCTATGTAGTAGGTAGCATGTTTTAAAGCAATTATGCGCGAGAAACTTCTTCGAAGTTGCGATGCACCCACTACGTATTCTAAGGGAATACGCGCAGTAATGTGTGCCTTCTGTAATGGGTGGCTGGCTTTAAACCACCATGTCGTTATGATATCAACATGGTGTGACGTCCGATGACAAGGTACGCTTGTACCACGCATAATTACTGCGATATTACATCTCGTACTTTGACACCTGTATACAGGACGCATATGTTTGTGAAGCATGAAAGTTACTACAGTGCTGTTCCAAGCAGAGTGACTGCTGAAGAGCCATTTGGATGAAATGCAACCGCGATGATACCATGGGTTGCGCATGCCTGTCTAACATGCGAGTTTTCCATAAACTGTGCATACCCATTAGTAATAGCATGTCAACAGGCATAGAATGGCTTTTGGGTAGCATGAGATAACGTATGTCATACGAATTTAAATCGAGCTGTTTTTTAAAAGCGCTTTGTAGAACGTCCCAAAAGAGTATGGCGTCTTTACAGCTGATGAAGCAATGTTCTTTGGTTTCCGGAAATTCACAGAGGCGACAATTAACTGAAATACAAATGCCTTTGCTGCTTAACCAGGTCTTCACAGGCAGCGTCTGTGTATGCATTTTGTAGAAGAATGTCTTGGATGTTGGTGAAATAGGCATTTTCTTCACACGCACAAGCACGTCGTGTCCAGGCAATCCAACAACGTTACTTTTGATCCAACATATAGTGAGCGGTACAAAGGTGCAGGAAACAACATATCTAACATGGCATTATATAGATCTTTTCGTGAACTAGAGAATAAATCAACAATTTCAACCGGACTGGTATCCACTCTTCATGAAATGTTAGCTTCAATACCCTTTTAGGACTTCTGTGTAACGCTTGTACGCTGGTAGAGGGCGCCTTGAGTATTTTGTTCGCTATGTATACTAATTACACACATTTGTAATAAATACCATGAAGGAAAAAAACAGAGGCGCGACTGCGTGGTAGAACACCTGCTTACCACGCAGACGGCCTGGGTTCGATTCACAATCCGACCCAATATTTTTATTTATTTTAATGCAGCTTTCTAGATTTTTTGGTCACGGACAAGATGATGGTTTTTCGCTCACAACCAACGACGACCGACACCGACGCCGGAATATCTGCGAAACGAGCTCTCTAACGCTATCGCGTTAAAACGCTATTCCTTTCTTTTTTTCCTCTCTCTCTCTTCGGATGCCTGCCTACCATAACAAAGCAGCGTTCCCACTATGGTAGAGAGTGACAACTCCGGAGGAGATGGATGGATGAATAAACTTTATTTCGGTCCTCGGAACGCGCCCTAGCACGTTGCGCGCCGCTCCCACGTCGGAACAGAAAGACCAAGTCACTCTGCTGCGGAGGAGGTTTGCAGGAAATAATCAGTCACACATTCCGGCATCCTTACACGTCCTTTTTTATTGTCTTTGTTCATTCTTTGAGGAGTAAATACTGGTACCAGCGAAGGCTCTTTTGAAGCTTATTGAGTGGACGTATGAGAATCGATTCACAACGAAAAGAAAGAGAGAGAGAGAAAGAACGAAAAGAAAATTAATATTGTAGTCTAGAGACTGCCACGCAGGCTCGAGCTCTTCGCTGTTTTGAAGATCCCTCGAAAACGTCATTCTGATCGAGAGATTTCACGAGGCTCGGAAACTATAGAGCGGTTTTATTCGAAGCCTCATAGCGCTTCCCTTTTGCTTTCACTCAAAGGCAGCCGGTATATAAAGTTAAGTATGAGCCCAGATGGCGTGCTCAATTTATATTGTTTCTTGGCAATTACGGGTTATATAGCTCGGGCTACAGCCTAATAAACAAAACAAAATGACACGGTTGCACCAAATGAGGGCAGAAAATGGAATACCGCGAAAAAAAAACCTTCTCGCAAAGCCCGAAGCATAAAGCGTGGAATGAATGAAATAGGGCTGGCTATCCTGTCACGACTGACAATTGATGAAAAAGAAGCGGGCAGGACAAAAGGTCCTCGCAAAATGCTCTGTTCTTGGAGCAAGCTTCCCGAATACATGGATGGTCTTATTTTTACCGACCATAAATTTGTCAGATTTCCCCCTTTTTTTTGGCCGGCGAGTACGTTGCGATGAGTCGTACATGTCCATGGGATAGTGACAGCATGATTGAACCCGGGGGTCGCTTCGAGGACAGGAACGGAGAATCGATAGCGTGCGCCACAAATCTCATTGAGCCTGACAGCATCCGCATGATCGATGTCATATGGCCAGATATAGAGAAACAAAATCACTTCGCTGCTTCGCGCTAGCGATCAATCTTATTTTTGAGAAAGTGTGCGGCTGATCATCCAAGGCTAATGCTCAAATAACAAAATTAATACTTCGACCACAAAAATAAGGCAAAGATACATGAGCTACAGGCCAGCTACATGTCACATGTTAATTTAACCAAGATCCAAGTAAAAGAAGCGGGACGAACAGACCGCAAAGGAAATGCGTACTAACGCGTACGTTATCATGTATAGCAACGCTTGCTGTTTAACTTGTCCGTTAAAAAATAGACCTGTAGTAGCCACGTAATGCGTAGGACAAGCAACCCATAGTCAGTTAGACCGACGGATCGGATACCAAGGGATCGAAAATGCCGCCGAAAATGACAGATAGCTTCGTGGGGAGATAAAATATTCAAGTTCACAGGCAAAAAAAGAAAAAAAATACACAGCTCGCGCAGTGCAGAGTAAATTGGTGATCATCGGAGAAAAATAGGGAGGTATGCAAAGACGGAGGGCAAAAGGAAGGAAGGTGGGGAGCTTAACCAAGTGAGGAGACCCGGTTAGCATCCAACCTTTAGAAGAGTGGTGCGCTTCCAAGTACCGCCATGGATCCAACCTTTCTCTCTTTCGGCCCTATCTTCCTCCCTCTCTTTACCTTTCTGTGTATAGCCCGAGGGGAAGACCTACCAGCCATTTTACAAGCTTCCTATTGAACTCTCCCTTTTTGGCCTCTCCCTCTCTCCTTCTGTTTCTATGTCTCTACGTGCAAGGCCTGAAGATAAATAAAATTAACGTAGCTTGCACCAGTGGCGCAAGAGAAACAGCAGAGCTGATTCGGCACCTAGGTGGTCTTGGCCTTTACGAGATTATGCTCGGTGTTGCTAATACTTGCGAGGTGATGCTTGTTTGCTAAGTTTTTTGCGAGGCATATTACCAAGTCACACCTACGTAGTAACCTAGTTTGTTTGGGTTATACTTTCACGCATTAGGCTAGACTCAGCTCCCGTCCCAATAGGTGGCCCCGTATCGAATGGGCTGGTGTGTTTAGCCAAGTGTTACCGGTAGTCGCTATGATGCTCATCTAGTAGGCCAGGACCAGTTATGTGCCGATCAGCCCCGCTGTTTCTCTAGCCTTGCGCCAGTAGTGTAAGCTACGCTAATTTATTAAGCAATGTAACTGACGTTCCTATGAAAGGACCGTAAAGTCAAGCGGTGACTACGTGGCAAGGCACAGGTACATCGGTTTTTATAGTGTAACTGACGTCACCGGCCGTTGCTCCGCCTACACATATATTCAACACGTGGGGCGAGATTGGGCGAAGCGCACGCTAGCCGCATACCACGCCCTGCACACGTGCTGTTCTGCACTCACACATGTGTTCTTTTCTAAGTCTAGGCAAAGCCATCTCTGTCGGATTGGGGCTAGGCTAAGCACAACCAAGCGTTTGTATATAATTAATTTATTGCTTATTGGTGTATTGAATAGGTATCGATTGGATATCGATTGGCTATTACAAGGTATTTGCGATGCATATTGAGTAAGGGTGAGCTCATCCAAGCATTATCCAGAATTTAATGGTTATTGATAGAATATTGATTATACCTATGATTAGCTACGATTGACTATCACATGGTATCGATTGCTAGATTAAGTTTCTATAGTCTGAATCATGTTCAGCTAGAATTAGCCGAGCTCAACTAATCTCGACTAAAACCATCTAGGCCATGCAAAGCCAGGCCGAGTTTTTGCGAACGCCTCACGGACCAACGACGAAATGAAACAGCTCCGCTCTTAAGAATCTATGAGCTGTTTTAGATGCGTAAACTCAGCACTATGTAGAACATGGTAAACAGACTTGAAAATGAAAAGCAAAAGAATGTTGAAACTAAGCATACTAGATTGCAAAGCCACCGATTCATTAAGTAACGTGACTTCATAAAATACTGTACTGTGCTGAATATATTTCTTCTTTTTTTTTTATGGGGGAGAACAGTGATCGCTCACGTATGTCGTGGTTTCATTTCCTTTGTTTTAAATGTTTTGGCGAAGTGAGGTTTCCAGCTTCAGGGACCTCGTCTTCGGAGTTATTACCTGCACTAATGGTAAGGAAAGTGCAATGAAATGGTTGGTTGTCGCGGAGAACGGAGTAGACTCTTCAATTATTAGCACGAGTGCGAAATACCAACTACTTTCGTAGGAAAGCATGCGCATTTTGTATTACAGGAGGCACGAATTGGCTCGTTTCACTTGGGTCGCGACGATTTCGGCTTGCACAGACCAAACACATAGAGATTTGACAACATTACTGTAAGCAACTGCAATATCAACGAAGAAAACAACAGAAAAGACGACGACGAAGGATAAACGAGTCTCGCGTCGGTGCGGCGCAAGATGCTCAAAACGCCAGAAAGAAACCTCGCGCGAACTCTTCTTTCTTTTTTTCATCGCCTGCTTCAGATACAACCCCTGAGAAAATATTGCTTTCGAACGTAAAATGCGTCTAGCACAGAGCGAGGAGGGAAGGAGCTGGGGATCGAAGGGGCGAGAAGAATTTCCTCAGTGCATCCACAGAAACGCGCGTGCGTGCGTGCGTGCGCGCACGCACGCACACGCACACACACACACACGCCCACACACACGCACGCACAAACACACGCACACAAAAAGCACTTTCACCAGTGCTTTCGAGCCACGAATCCCGGCTATGCGTGGCGCGCCGATCGTGAATCACGAGAAAGAAAGAGCCCTGACGTTGACGCTGCACCATACTTTTGCGGGAAGTTGTTTGGCATTCCACTCCGCAGTTAAGCGCAGCGCCGGCGCAAGTTTTCAATAAGCGGAGTATCCGAGTTTTAAGCGCCCTTTGGAAGGCTGGAGCATGTGCGACCAAAGCGCAAGGAATGTTGCTGCGTTCGTTCTTATGGCAAAGCGTGGAGAGTAACAGTTTGCGTGTCAGCGTTTTTAGCACGACCTGTGAAGTGCTAAGAAGAATTAAATTGGAAGTTCCATCCTAAAGCAACGATAGCGTTGCATCGGTGGCCAAATTTTTTTTTTTTTTTTGGCCTTCGTTTTGGTTCGGGTGAGCGTATGCGGGAATGCAAAAAAAAAAAAAAGCACTCGATTAGCAATGCATTCTCCTCAAGGCCATGTTAGTAACGGTACTAAAAGCCAATATGGGGAAGAATTTAAGAAGTGGTTTGTAGGTCTTTGATCGAGGACTTGAGCCTTCAGCTGCGATGGCCGTCGAATTATGTCAATGCTCTTGTCCTCGTGCAGTGACAAAACAGAACAGTCAGCATGGCGTAATAAGGCAGTTCAGGGTCCAAAACCGTCGCGACAGAAAAAAAAAAAAATTTCCTTAAATTGGTCAGTGCCTAATCGAACAAAACAATGCCTGTTTGACGTCAACAGCAAACAAATACAGAACAGGGATGCAATAATGTTACTACGCAGTAAAACGACAAGCGATAAACCCGAACTATCCTCGCTCAATATGTATGCTTAACAATAACGCAGTTACTTTAACGAAGCAAACCTCCTCTGTGACTGATCTACCTGGGCTCGTGGTTTGGTTGCATCTGTTTGGTTTGTCTGCACTGCCAGGTGTACTTTGTATTGCACTGTCTTCAGCAATTGGCACCCTTGCGGCCAGCTCAAAGCACCGTCCCGCGATCGAAGAAAGGCGCCTCAACATGTTGGATCAGACGGAAGCGACACGATCAATGATGCCTACCTACTTAACGATTTCGGCACGGGACGCATGAACATCATCCATAGACGTGCGTCTGTGCCACGTGTTACGATTTCCGCAATACCCCGCGTCAGGGGCGTAGCCAGAACTTTTTTTCGGGGAGGAATAAAGGGGTGTTGGGGGGGGGGGGGGGTCCCAAAGCGCTTTATGTATCCTCCATGCGTGTGTTTGTATGTGTGCATGTACTATATGCGCACATGCCAGTTTGTAAACTTTCGGGATGGGGCTTCCCATTCCCCTCCCTACCGCCGCCCACGCCAGTACTTCGCGTGATAATAATACCTGCGAATTTGGGCCGCGCTCTTTTAGCCAACCAGACGCATGAACAACGCATTACGAAATCAGACGAACTACACACGTAGGGAAGTCAAGCACGCACATACAGGCATATAAGAATCAAAATAATAATAGTGGGCTCAACCGCAAATGTTATAACTGTCTAGCGTTTCTGTACGCTTAGCTTCGTTTAATGCTTTTGCACTTATATCGCATATTCTCAAAGCCGCAAGCGTTATTGTGAAATGCTTTTGTACCTTCGCCTTCCTACATGATCGTGTTTCACCGGAAAACATCCGAAGTAAAACAGCTTTTAGGTGTCTTCAGGGCACTGTTCAAAGCTCTATGGCTGGAGATTAGGTCCCAGAACAGCGCACATATGTAGTTGGTTTGCTCAATTTCAGAAACTGTTTGCCCCCCGACGCCAAAGCAGCAGCACAGACATTCATAAGAGAGAAGTCGGTAAGTTTGCCATTTTGCGTAGGCTGGGTTTGTCGCTATGCTAAGGGGTATATATATATATATATATATATATATATATATATATATTTATATATATATAATTGCACCCCGTAGGGCTGTAGCGGTAGGTCGATTGTTGTATGCGTTGAGACGAAAAACTGATGCAGGGTAAGCGTCATAGTAACGAATACATTCCTATGAACAAGCAAAACGACATGATCCGTCGGTCTTCTCGGGCATGGTTTCTCGGGCATAGTTCAGCATCCTCCTTTGTGTTCGTCGTATGACCTTTGGATTGAGAAGAGTGTAACCGCTGCGGAGATGAACCGAGAAAGGGAAAGAATAAGCAGGCAGACGAGAAACTTGGTAGAATGGAGCCCGTAAGCCTCCTCAGATCCGGGCAATATCCCTGGTGCGGCGTCGTTTGGCTTGAGTCGGCTGAGCAAGCTTCTGTCGTTTCGCATCATGCCGTGAGCTGTGCGTCCGCTGCGGCATGCTCACGTTGTTATCGTTTTCGAGGAAGCTTTGTTTTTTTGTTTTTTTTTCTCGTCTCCTCACAATGGTGTATCGCGCAACGACGCTCGATTCCGGTGGCTGGAGCCGGATACCTTTCCTCATTCTGTTTCACCGAACCCAATCCTTCGCGCTGCTTTCCCCGTCAAGGATTATCTTTATCTTTTTACATTATTGTTTTGCTGTTCTTTTTAATAACATTTTCATTGATTCGGCGAGACCTCGAACAACTTTCGCGATTACTTTATTTTTACGTTGTACTTTTTCTTTTGTATTTTCCTTTGTGTGTGTGTGTGTGTGTGTGTGTGTGTGTGTGTGTGTGTGTGTGTGTGTGTGTGTGTTGTGTTGTGTGTGTGTGTGTGTGTGTTTGGTGTGTGTGTGTGTGGTGTGTTGTGTGTGTGTGTGTGTTGTGTGTGTGTGTGTGTGTGTGTGTGTGTGTGTGTGTGTGTGTGTGTGTTGTGTGTGGTGTGGGTGTGTGTGTGTGTGGTGTGTGTGTGTGTGTGTTTGTCTTCATGAAACATAAGGCAAATTCCAATGATTGTTCAATACCTCCCACGATTTACTCACTAGTTAGCGAAGAGAGCGCTGTCTGGGTTTCGACTTTTATATCTAGCCTGGCCCGAGAACTACCGTTGCTCATCGCCTTAATGCCTCTTTTATCGTATAGCTAAACGCACCTAAGCTAAATGGAATGATAGCTTTAGTTTCTGGTTTATATAACGTAATAATACCGAAAAGTGCGGGTTTACGTTGAGTTTCTCCTTAGTTTAATCTTCAATTGTATTTGGCTGCTTTTACAGCGATACAGCGATGAACCACAGAGCAAATACCGAGACAGGGACGACGGAAAGAAGGACGAACAAGGCGCCTTTGTCGTCCTTGTTTTTTTCTGTGGTCGCTGTCTTCGTATTTGCGCTGTAATTCATCACGCATCCCCAACTCGCCGAAATTTTTACTTTACTTAATGTTGTTTTCGTCATTTTGAAGTGGATTCAAGCCAGGTTGTGAGAAGTATTTTTTTTTTTAAATATTTGTGTTTCTGCTCACCCTTTGGCCGTTCCAGAAAACTTGATTATCTATTCACGAATGTCTTCAAAGTCTCGCAGCTGAACTAGTTCCCTGATTCTCACTACAAGCTCATACGTTTTGTGTTATCTTCTGATTCAACGGGGCTTTGTCAGTCAAAACTGCTAAAGACAAGGAACATCCCCTCTGGAAAAAGTTAAGGCGGCCTGTATTCATCACGCGCTAAGGGCACACACTATTCTCTTGGGGCCCAGCACAACACGCTCTTAACTCTTTTTTTCGCTTTCACATGAAATTAAGTTCCCCCTCCCCTCTCTCTCTCTCCCTTAAACAAAGTCAAGTATAAGGTGAATGTGCGAAAAGTAATGCCTTAAAACTACCTGCCACGGGGCACTAACGAAAGGTTTTTCTTTCGCCTGACGTTATAACTATACAATGCGATGGATTAAGATTGTTAGAATTCCATAACAAGAAAAAAAGACTATTGCGCAGAAACAATGAAAACAAATGAACATAATAAATCTACTGAAGCTAGAGCTTGTTTCAGTCTTTCTACCGTTCAGGTCATTAGAAACTATTTCATTTATTTTGTGAAGGAAAGAAGGTGACTTTTTTAAGGGCTCGTTCTTCTTTGTTGGACACAATGTCTATGAGAACTAACAGACAATAATGCCAAGGAAAGTACAGGGGGTGTTATTTGTAGTAATTAGAGTATAAATGTGAAGAAAGTAAAGTGGATGAAAAGACAACTTGCCGCCGGCAAGGACCGCACCTGCGACCTTCGAATAACGCGTCCGATGCTCTACCACTGAGCTACGGCGGCGGTCATCCTCTCGTCCATTTTGTGGGGTATATATGCGCATTTTAACCTGGGAGTGTTAGTCAGCGCCGATCGCAGCAATGGCGGCGAGTGTGGAACACTCTTTTTTTTTTTGCCTGTTGGCGTCACGTAGCACGTGACCTTTTTTTACAAGCCGGTAGCTGACCAATAATCCCTCGCATACTACCTGAAGGCAACAAGTCTGCGAGAACAAGACCCTCGCTATGAACGAAGGAAAGAAGGTGACTTTCTTAAGGGCTCGTTTTTCTTTGTTAGACAAAATAATAATGAGAACTAACCACTCCGAGAACTTTTTCTTTACAGCAGAGCTGTGAAGCTTTTCGTATGTCCGCGTGAATCGTACAGAAAGCTCGGGCGGGCATGTGTCACAGGTATTGGGCAAGCCCCACTACCGAGTACAAGCATTTATGGGAACCATATGAATGCGTTGCTGCATGGTGGGAAAGAGAAGCAATGATGAGGATCAGTTTTGTGAGGGTGTGGAGGAGGGAAAGGAGGATGGGAGAGGGTAAAGCATAGCATAGCCTTCCATAGTACAGTACAGCAAGGGTTGGGAAAGGAAAGTGAGGAAGAGGAGGAGTGATATGAGGGTGAGGGGGAGGGAAAAGAAGATGGGAGAAGACAGAATACGGTCCACTGTTTAAGGGAACACTCGAATGAGCACCTGTCACATTGCTGGCCCCCTAACTGCAAGTGGGTATGGAAACATTGTTCCTACACTGCACTAGTGTGTCAAAAGAAGTCAGAACTCTCAACCACCTGTAATCTTATGGAAATCTACGCCACTATGCTTTTGCAAGAGAGCGAAATCCAAACATGCCATGCGCGCAAGTGTTCCCTTTAACAGTGTACCCGTCTGTACATCATTGCATAGCCATGTATAGCATGGTACAGCAAGGCGGTGGGAAAGAGAAGGGAGGATGAGGTGGAGTTATGTAAGGAGGATGAAAAGGCGAAGGGGAGAAGGGGAAGCATAGCGTATCCATGTATAGTATAATATAGCAAGTGGTGGAAAAGGAAGTGAGGGAAGGAGGAGGGTAAGGGTAAAGCACAGTTAGTCTGTTGTAGCATAGTATAGAAAGGGGTGAGAAAGAGATGTATGGGTGAGGAGGAGAGAAAGGAGGAGGGGAACGCCACCTGCTCCGCTGTTTCCTCTGTCTTCGCACAGCTAGTGCGTAGTTTCCCCAATTTTATTGCGATAGCAATTGTATGGGCAGTCTCGGCTGGTGTTTGACGCCGCCGTCATGCACAGTATATGTATAAGTATGTGTATATATGTAAAAGTCCTAAAGAAAAATAATTCAGAAAAATGCTTCCGAAGCGCGGAATCGAACCAGCGACCTCTCTCTCCGCAGTGCGTGGCGCTAACCACTACGCCACAAAACGCAGATCCTTCAGATAGCTTACGGCGAGCGTGATATACACACCCTTTACCGCTGGCAGGACTCAGAGATGGCAGGCACTTATAAGCGTTTCTTCATTACCAGCGAGATGGCGCGAGGAGCGCAACAGGCGCATTTAAAAGTCGTCGGCCAGCTCGCTCGCTTCTTCTAATATTTGCGCAGGGAGAACTTTGACCGTCCCCTGTCTGCTCGCGCGGTAGTTGCTGCCGGGGTGCAGATGTTTTTGCAGCGTAGCAGCGCGTCCATCACGGTCCGCTTTTCTTGCTATCACGTTCGTTGCTTCGCCCTTGCGGCGAAACTGTGACTTTTTTTAATTGCAAACTTTCAGTAAAATGACTGCACATCTCGCTGTGCTTGCCCCTTTAACACAACTGTGCCACTTCCTTTATTCCTAAAAAAAAACCGACCGTATTACACTGAGCTATCTTTTTAATTGACATGTTATAAGGAGGTGCTGGCACACAGATAAGACGCCGGCTACTCCTTAGCTCTTAAAGGGGGGCGAACATAGAGCAAACGGGTCCAAAAATTACATGGAAAACAGCGTTCTTCCAGTAACAGCAAAACGCAACAAATATACAGCACATACAACATACAACTTCAACAACATGTTTCATTTTCGAAGGATACAGAATTTCGTATAAACTGCACCTAACTATAGCGCTGGAAAAGTGCTACCCATCAGATTAAGGGTTGAGCTTCGTGTTCATTCTTTGAGGGTAACATAAGCGAAGCGTGCGCATATGCCTGGACCACAGTAAAAAAAAAACGAATTCATTTTGCGTCAGTTTACTTCCAGCACAGTTGAGGATAAAGGCGTAATGAAGTTCTCTCGACTCGTTTTACTGTCTAAACCTTACTAAAAAGACCACCGTGAAAAAAAAAAGTTTCTCGCCATTTTTGCACTATACCACTTTACGCAGCTAGCGCGCAGTAGTCTAGCTTCTCTTCTTCTCGGGAACATGCGTATGTTGGTGGTTAGAGCCTCAAGTTTTTACGACGACGCGCGATGCTGCGCGCTCTTACGACGCGTCCTGTCTACATTGGCACCCACCAGCGTGCTAGCTTCGAAGGAGCATCGCCATCTGCGTTGCGCAATTTCGAAGTTGCTGGCAGAGAGTAGACGTTGAGAAACTTTGGCGAAGTCTGGAGAAATGGGTGATGTATGAGAATGACCCTGCGCTTTTTCCAAGTATCGAATGCCGGTACGGACCCCTTAAAAAGTATCCGGCTGGCACAAGCTAGATACCGAATTCTCAGCGATCCTGACTCTCTTACGAAAGAATTCATCCACAGCATGAGTGGCCTGAGGCAAGAGAAACAATTTATTCACGTTTCTCGGTTCTCTCTATTGATAGAAGCTGTCTTTATTTACGATATCAAGTTACTACGTTAAAAAATAAACTTCGAGTTTACTGGCCTTTTATACTGCCACTGCGATAGAACTGCGCCGTGCGGGTCTACCGCTAAAGCACAAAAACAAAATGGGACGTCAGTTTATGAATGGTGTAAAAGTTACAGCATAATAAATAAATATAGGCCATAAATCTGACTTCTTGTCGGTTGTTTAGGTGCAGGCCTTGTATAGGCTTTGGTTTTTCTTTAAGTAATTGTGCTTAAGGAGAGGTTGGTGCGTACTTGGGGCGTGAGCTACTGCCCTTCTATTACATTGCAGCTGTCGTAAAGTTGTCGACACCTAAAAGCAAGACAAATACAACTCACGGAGGAATACCCACATACTTAATCCCAGTATCGAAGCATAAATATTTGCGCAACGGGAGAGTTCACACAGCATCGTGTTTCACTAAACCCAAGTGTTTACACAGCACATAGTGGGCATTTGCACATTATGTTTCTCCCGACTGCGCAGTGTAAGTACAATAGTCACGTACCCGGACGCAAGCGTCACATAAACACGGATATCCCAGAAACGTGTATTCAAGATAACAAGAAACGTGTATTCAAGATAAAAATGCTAACGCGAGTAATAATAATAATGTGATTTAGTGTCTTCGTTAGAGATGACAGCTCTAAAATTTGTACTAATGAGCGGATAACGATGTTTTTTAATCTTTTTGAGAGCCACTGACCCGGTTGATAGTGGCCACTATAGTGGCCGCCTATCCCAGGAATGTAGTTTTCCTAAAACCTTACCCATGCCATTAATAAACGTCCCTGCGACTGAGATTAAGCCTGCATAGGTGCTCTTAACTCTGATCCTCCCCTTTAATAAATTATGTTCCTTAGCTCATGTGAAGTCGTCGCGATCGAGGTGAAATGGCAAAATGTGCATGCCTCATCAATTAGTAAAGAAAGATCAGTGCCCTGGGATTGCTATTTCAACGGTAAGTGGAGTGCAATGAGTGAGAGATTGTTTGTTCTTTCGGTGCATAATAGGTGAAGATGGAGCAAGAGACACAGCGCACAAACGTCGGCGTTTGCCCTGTGCATTTCGTGATGTGCCCTTTTACAGCGAAAGCTGTTATGAGATCATTTCACCGGCCGATTTTGGCGCCGTAGTTGTACGCCGCCGCCGCCGCCGGTGTCCGTAACCAGTATCGCTCGAGATAAGAAAAAAAAAACGAAATAAGAAAAAAACTCCAGGATGGAACGAGGTTCGAACCTGGGCCCTCTGCGTGGGAGCCCAGTATTCAACCTCTGAGCCATGCCGGTGCTTGAAACTGCTTCGCAAAAAGGTCCTATACAGGCTTCATGTCGGAAAGGAACCACATTAGCATATGCAATATAGCCTGGTAGAAGAGTAAAATAAGCACCAAGCGTCGCACAACGCGAATTCTGTAACCACGCGTCACACAATGCGAATTGCGCAACGAGTAGGTTGTTGAATACTTCCAACCCATTACAAAGGACTCTGCCATAATTCTTCATCGTCATCAGGCACAGCATCAACAAAGTGCGCATAATGCCTTACATGCGTATAGCAGGTACCAACGCTCTCCGTAGAATGACGAAAAATGGCACAATGCCTGCTGCCCTACTTCTCAAAAATTACAATGATTTATAGCGTAGTGGGTTTCTCACAAGTGCATTTGTATTGGTTGCCAAGGAAGCCCATAAGCGCATGATCCACTTCCTCGGGGTCTCAGTAAAATTACACTGATTTATAGCGTAGTGGGTTCCTCGAAAGTGCACTTGTATTGGTTGCCAAGGAAGCCCATAAGCGCATGATCCATTTCCTCGGGGTCTCAGTAAAGCTTTTCGCCCACCCCCCGTCTCTCTCCCACGTCAACGTACGTTATACAGCATGACGGGAGAGGGAAATAGTGACCGGGCGTCACCCAATGCAAATTACATAAGTGTTGGGCCGTTTAAAGATTCCAACCCATTACAAAGGGCTGAGCCATAATTCTTCATCGTCATCAGTCGTCGCGTCAACAAAGTGCACATGATGCCTTACTGACGTGTAGCTGGTGCCTCGCTTCTCCGCAGAATGACGAATAATGGCTTAGTAGGTGCTTCCCAACTTCACAAAAATTGTGATTTATGGCGTAGTGGGTACCTTTCTAGTGTACTTGTTTTGTAGCCCTAAGAGAGCTTAACGGGCTCTAGAAACGCTGCTCTTCCAGCTTTCGCTGTGACTGTGCTGCGGTTTCAGCGCAGGCCTGGCGTTTTTTTTTATTGCGAGCCGAAAAAGAACACGTTCATTATTTCAGTAACTAACTAGATCACGTTAGTCTCTTGATTAGTGAGGCTCTTTTATAGTGCCATGCGTTCATAAACCAGAATAAATAGAAGTATTCCGTTAACGTGTCTAAGAAACCGTGGCGTGAATGCAGAAATTATCATGCTCTTTATGTCGCGCTTCCGAAGCTCTCGAGTTTCCTTTGGGCCTTCGCGACAACATGGAATCGTGTCCACGTTTAAGACTAGAAAATGACCGTTACGCTACGTAGGACATCTGCTCGAGTCATGAAAGCATGAGCCGAAATGCGTACGTTTCAGAAACTTCGTTAGGAGATCCTTGGCGATGAATTTATTAATTATTTTGCTTGAGCCATACGGGCGCCGCCCTATTAGGCTGTTAAGCGAGCGTTTTCTTCTTTTTTTTATATGGCTACGTGAATTGATAAGGACAGGAAAGGTCGCAGCGACCAACCTAATCGTTATCGGTCGATTCCACGAAAGATCGAAAAAGGGTGTATATTTGATGTTTCCGATTTTCCTGATAATTTTGTATGTTGTGCACATATGATTGCACAGCACAAAATCGCAGTTCGTTTTCAAATAAAAATTTTTTTCAACACAGCAAAATTCGACAAGTGTCGCCGGTTGACGACGACCGTTTTACGAAGAATGCGTTTTCGTAAATTCGCAATCATGCTGGCAGCCACTGAAGCTATATATTACAAATAACTTTCTTTTTGGCGGAAGTAGAAGTAAAGAGGAAATCACTCTTATCATTTCATGAAATTCTGAGTAAATGATGTATTTTTAAAAATTCACGAAAAACGCTGCGTTTTTTGAAAATCAGTCAAATTTGGGACGCTATGGCTACTTCTGTGAACATCTTAGCTTGTTCATATTTGCAGTATGAATAGGCCTTTATGTGAATAATGAACCTCTGCATTTCTATTTCTCTAATAATTTTCAAAGTAGTAAATTTTCATGCTCGAAACACCAAAAAGAGAAAGTGCTCCTCGATTAAAAAATCTATAATAAAAAAACCCAATCTCAATTTTGTTCAAAGTCCCCCAAAATGTTCTCAAAGGACTGCAGAATGATGATATGAAAAAACATGTTGCATCATTTTTATTAGAACAAAAGCAGAAAATGTCAAACATTGTGTTTCCAGAGCGTGGTGGCCACTGCGTAAAGGACATCTCTAGTAACAAGAAAATACAGTAACACGTCATTTTTCTTCTCTGAGCTTCGCTAAACAGCAGTAATGATCTATTGTTGGAAAGTGGGAACTGTTTTGTAAAGAAAAAAAAGATCGTTCCAATTAAATGCATTTGCGACACCACTTACATTCCTCGTTGACGGGCAGCACGGACATTTTCATTCCTCTGGATAATTTTTTTTTTTAGTAAATGCGCTTATATAAAAGTAACGAAGCTAAACGCGAAATATGTGTAGCTGAGTCGATCATGCATTGTAAGAATGTGAGAAATCGCAAATGGCGGCAGTGGTGAACGGCGAGTACCGCAGTGCAACCTAAGCACAGCAGCCACACATTGTTTGCCGGGCTTTGTCGCTATGCACGAGAAAAAGCTGGGGTGTCGATTGCGTTGGTTACACGATACATTTTTCACCGTTCGTCGCTCTCCCGCCCGGTCTCTGGATCCGCACAGTGCGAATCGTGTGGCCCGCGCTACAAGCACTCGTGTAAACGGGGTAGCATGCGTTAGGCGGACAGGTGCAAAGTACGGCGCGATGGACGCCCGCCTGAGCAGACGACAGCAACGAGTACGGCTGTGCCAGTAAGCCAAACACCACCTGAGATAGAAGTTAAGCATCCCAATTGTGCTTCACTTTGATGCGATCACTATCCTACGCTCTGAAGGCGGCTATGGGTAGGCGTTATAGCCATGGCCGAGATTTTGTACGGACTGCCTCATGGTGCACAAAAAGAAAATTCCGCTGCCGCAGAATTTTCGTTACGTAGAAGATATCGGATCGAGACTCTTTTGCGGAGGGTCATGAAGCAGGATGCGCGCTCAATTCAAGAGGGAAACCAGATCTGCCAGCACTCCTTCAAGAGAAAGAAGGATATGCAAAACAAAGCAGATGCAATGCAAACAAAACGTGTTTTGTCCCTGGCCAGAACTGCTGCCACCAATCTTCACGTAATCGATTCTTTTTAAACTCTGCATTGATCACATAAGGTTTGACAACGTACACATTTGGGCCAACAAAAACCACACCTCTTGGCGACCGCTCTCCAGAAATTCATTTCCATTCATGAAGAGACCTTGGCTTTTATACCAATCTCTCAATTCTGGCACAGCACATCATCATAAGAGACGCATGGAGGGAATGCGATCTTTAGCACTCAAGATATGAATTATACTCAACTGAAATAGATGAAAGAAAAGGAGGCTACAACTGAAAGTGCATACTGTGGACTGAGGGATGTCTAACACTGGCGTGAAGTCGCAAACCACGCGAATGCATTTAATTGGAACGGTCTTTTTCTTTACAAAACAGTTCCCAATTTCCGACCATAGATCATTATTTAGCGAAGCTCAGAAAAGAAAAAAGACGTGTTACTGTATTTTCTTGTTACTAGAGATGTCCTTTGCGCAGTAGCCACCACGCTCTGAAAACACAATGTTTGACATTTTCTGCTTTTGTTGTAATAAAAATGATGCAACATGTTTTTTCATAATATCATTCTGCAGTCCTTTGAGAACATTTTGGGGGACTTTGAACAAAATTGAGATTGGGTTTTTTTTATTATAGATTTTTGAATGAAGGAGCACTTTTCTCTTTTTGGTGTTTCGAGCATGAAAATTTACTACTTTGAAAATTATTAGAGAAATACAAATGCAGAGGTTCATTATTGACATAAAGGCCTATTCATACTGCAAATATGAACAAGCTAAGATGTTCACTGAAGTAGCCATAGCGTCCCAAATTTGACTGATTTTCAAAAACGCAGCGTTTTTCGTGAATTTTTAAAAATACATAATTTACTCAGAATTCCATGAAATGATAAGAGCTATTTCCTCTTTACTTCTACTTCCGCCAAAAAAAAAAAGATATTTGTAATATATAGCTTCAGTGGCTGCCAGCATGATTGCGAATTTACGAAAACGCACTCTTCGTAAAATGGTCGTCGTCAACCGGCGACACTTGTCGAATTTTCCTGTGTTGAAAAAAATTTTTATTTGAAAACGAACTGCGATTTCGTGCTGCGCAGTCATATGTGCACAACATACAAAATTATCAGGAAAATCGGAAACATCAAATATACACCCTTTTTCGATCTTTCGTGGAATCGACCTATCATGTGTGTACGTTCACAGTAGCGCTGTTCGTTTAGTTGTTAAAGGTACAAAGCCGCAGGTTAACAGCCCTAATACTGCGGCACCGAAACCTGTCCGTAAAATAGTCTATACTCCCTACGCCGTAATACACAACGGCGTACTTTATGGCCAAGGCAATAAATATGACGTTATAACGACAGCTTTGCGTGGCACAATCATTGCAATTCATGGTGGTAACCATTGCGCAGGTGAAGTGAGTATCGCATGAAGACGCACCGGATCCAGCGTGCAGGAGCTGGGTTATATACAGTACGAGCGTTACAAAGCTAAAAGAAACATTCAAATACGAGCAGTCAGTCGTATGTGTCTCTACGTCTGCTTTATGCGCCTCGTTAGCGCTACATGCAATCAAGTGCGAACCTACTCGTTCAAGTCAGCGTGCTACTGCATGCAAGAGCTCCCGTCGACACAGTACTTTCGTTTTACGTGTACAAGCAGTTTACTTGTGAATTAAGCTTAAGGGTATGTTTTCTTAGCTTTTCTTCACGCTCCGAATTGTGCTTGTTTCGTCATGTCCCATTCTATAGACCACGGCTTGTTAACACTCGTTGTCAATCACGCACGCCAGTATAGCGGCGCCCGTGCATTTCTTGACAAAGCCCGTAGGGAAATCACGACGAACCATCAATCACGAATGACCTCAATTCCGCTCACATCGACGACAGACGCCGGCTTGTCGAGCGAGAAGTGGCGAGGCAATAAACCTCTCGCTCCTTTCCTTGCCCCTGACACAAAGCCCTACACCGAGCCATGACATATTGCCTTGCGCGTTGCCGAGAGTACAAGAAGCAAAAAGGAAAAAAAATATAAGAGAAGGACGGAGAAAACACGTCGCGCAAGGCGTCCGTAGCTTGCTCAGCCTCAAAGAAACAGAATGGAGATAAATTGATACAAATAGAGAGAGAGAGAGAGAGCTAGTAAAGCTGCGTGCCCACGCAAACATTTACTACGCGTTTGTCAACGGCAACCGAGACCCGTCGTCATAAGGAACGGAGCCAGTGACCCTGTTGCTGCCTGCGCAATTGAAACAAGTGTCGTTCTTGCGTCTGCATAAATTCTCCCTGTGAGTTTTGAACCTTGCGCTAAGAGCAAAGTGCTGCGTTTTGGAACAACAGCCACTGTGTAAGCATTAAGCTATCACGGCATGTGAACGCGAGTCTCCATTCTTCTTATATAAAGCAAAGTATTTATAAAACACACATGAAGCTGCGGGATGATGTGTCGTGCCTCACAATAAAGGTAGCACTTGAAAAGAACCGGTCGTGGTCTCAATTTCACGCGTAACTAATTTTGTGACAGTTGCGAGCATGTGAAATGGGCGGGGAGGTCGAGCTGGGAAAAGCTCGCGTGGATGCTGCATCGACAACAGCTGAAAGCTGTTTTTGGCCTCCAAAACATGGGACCAGGTTCTGACACGACTTGTCTCGTTCGCCCTCAACCAGCAACATCCACTGACAACACGCGTTTCTGGACTTGTTGAAGACTAGCCTCGCCAAGCTAGACCGCTGCACCTGTTAAAGGTAGGCCTACATCAAAGCCGACGAATTAACTACCATTTGTAGATCTGTGGTCTAAAAAATATTATATATTTCTCTAACCTTTACTACATTTGATATATAAAGAAACATGTTCTTACAGACGGGCATGTTATATTGCGGGATTTACATTAGAATGCATTCCCATATCTATAAAGGGGAAAAATTCAGTAAGAATGAGGAACGGTGTCTTAGATTCACTGCATAAATACTTCTAAAACGTGCGCCGCTCTGTTCTTATTCGAATCTGAATCCTTCAATGTAATTTCTTGCTCATTAGTGCAAGTAGGCTGACGGCATTAGGTCCGTGGTATGTTGTTTTTAGCAAAGCTATACGAAAGCGTTTGACAAAATACTCGTGTACGGTTTAGTTATTGATATTCTGCTTCAAAATGTGCTACACTGTGGGTTGTAACTATTAGTCCAGCACAGACTGGCAGAAAACTCAAAGCATGACATGGTTAGGATATTAAGAAATGTGCCGTGAGTGCATGCTCAGTGCAAGGCAGAAAAGTCTGCTTTATAAAAGGTGCCCCCCCTTCCCCTTTTATTCGCCGATACGAAGGTTTTCTAAAAAAAAATGTTTAGATGGGAGAAGGAATATATCATAGCCATCTAACTGGACTGTACATTTCGGGGCGCGGTGATTGGATAGAGCTCGAAAGCTGACGGACCGGTGCCTAATCGCCACCGTGGGCTTTCAAGCCTTATCCAGACATTATGACCTACTGAAAGGGACCATCACTATATTGAAATTAAGAGGAACCCTACTCCGCCATTCCCCAATAGGACATCATTAAAGAAATCGAAAGAAACGAGCAGAAAAAAGAACAGTGGACGCAGTAATGGTTTGTCATTTTCCTTGCGAAATATAACACTCAACATGGTTAGCAAAATCAGTTCTTAAGATAAAGAGCTTCTGTTTAGGCAGTATAAAGCAATCGAAAACTCTATAGCTAGAATTGTTTCATGGTCTAGGTAGTACTTCCCGTACACCCGATGGTTTCCATGCTTTTTTATAGCTAAATATGTAGTACTGCCGAAATGGCGATTATTGAAAACTGTATGACTGAGTAAATGAAAAATGAATAATTTCGTAACGTGCATATCGCAGTATTGTGTAAACACCTTTTATAACTGGCCGTCTTACACAACATAATGCAGGTTGTCCAGCAACAACAGCAAAAAACAATTTTATAATGGCTGTCTGTCCTACAAAGTTTCATAAAAGAAAACGAGTACATAACAGGCACGATACTTCATAAATGGAAATTTTCCGGTGAGATCGCAATCCTCGGAACAGCAGTGAGCAGCTGTGAACGCCGACATTGCGTTCAAGATACCCCACATGCGTGCATTCAACTTATTTATGATATGTTAAGCCGTCAAGAGTAGTTTCATGTTAAAATAATAAACTGACAGTATATATAACGAAGCGTAAAAACCCTGTAGTCGTATATTCGTAGTTCGCCTGAGAAAAATGACTACGCCTGTCGAATTGTCAGCAAGACTTGTTTTTTTCTCACCCAAATTGACATTTTCAGTGAATGCGTAAATAAAGCTACCAGACATAATTTTAATAAACCTTCACTAAAACTGCCTGTCACGTATAAATAGTGACGATCGCTTATTTCGAGATCAGAAAACACGTCCCAGAGAGGAGAAAATTATCAGATAAGCTATTTAAAACGCGCGGAATCGGCTAGGAGGCAACCGGGGGATACGCTAGTCATGAAATCGGCTTGTCACAGACGATAGAGGGCACGATCGTAAGCATGTAAACGACGAAATCGGCACATTAGGACAGTCTCGTATTGCTGTTACAGTGTATAATAAAGGAGCGATTCTACTCCAAGACGAATTAAGGAGAGAACTGCCTCGATGCCTTGCTTGCCTGTAGTTCGGAAGTAAAGGTCGTGAGCTGTAATACATGAGTACCGGCGAAGACAATTCAATAAACGAAGACAGACTATGGCACAGACACGTAGGAAAACACTAGCAGAATGAGCGGCGTGATATAGCTTCCGCGGATGTTAGCTACGCCTTCAAAGGAGTAAAGCAGAGCCTGTCTTCCTGTTTCGGCTCCAGGAGCCCTAGATACAGAGTTGGCTAATCTATGGAGTGCCTGCGTTTTAATAGTGACAGATCACTTTCGTTTCGCTACAAGCGCTCTGAAAGATGGCAGAATTCTAATTTCTCAATAGTTAAAAAAAGCTTAGCTTTGAGAAAATTCAGAAAGCCAGATGCTTTCTTGATCTGAACATCAACATTTAACAAATATGAAGCGGACACAGAATGTGCAGTTTTCAGTACATTTCCAGGTCGCCGTGACAGTGAAGAATAGAACTGGCACGCAGCGCTAGCTTAGAATTGAGGAAAAGAATGTAAGGGCTCGTTTTTTTCTTTCTTAGACGCAAGCTTAATGAGAACCAACAGATAATAATTGCAAGGGATATATAGGGTACCTTGTTTGTAGTAATTACAATATAAATGTGAAGAAATCAAAGTGGACGAAAAGACAACTTGCCGCCGGCCGGGACCGAACCTGCAACCTTCGAATAAGGCGACCTATGCTCTACCAATTGGGCCACGGCGGCGGTCGTCCTTCCGTCCATGTCATCGGTATATCCGTGCATCTAACCATGGGAGTCTTAGCGACACCGCTATCCATGACGGCGAGGGAGGAACACTATTTTTTTTCCTACTGGCATCACCTAGCCCATCATCTGTTTACGAGCTGTCAGCTGACCAATAATCCCTGACATACTATCTGAAGACATAAAGTCTGGCAGAACGAGACTCTCGCTATCAATGAACAAACAAAGGAGAATATAGGGACTCGTTTTCAGAATTGGGCGCTCTATTGGGTGGCCTTGTGTTCCCTTCGAAACAACCAAACGATCAACACACAAAAAGCACTGCCATAGAAACAAAGTTATCGGCCGATCAAATGTGACCTGACGATCAAACGCACCGCCTCTTTATACATGAGTGATAGCGAATTCCAGTGCTTAACTACTGCGGCTCGCTTAAATTCTGAAGTGTACATCATAATTCGAAACACGCACCCAATCTGATTCGAGAGGAATTCTGTTCTCTTTAATCGGCAACAAGGTTTAAAAGCGTTGTGACACAAAAAGGCACGAGTGGCACCGAATTTTGTAACAGTCTGTAGCCAGCAAAAGTACGGCTATTTGAATAATGTAAGAATGTAAGCGCGTCAGTATTATTCGGACAACATGCCGAACATTCAGCTGCCTTTCGGTCAGCACAATGGCATTCTATTCTGTTACTTTAAACATCCATTCACTTGTTTTCTCTGATCTAATATGAGTGAGTAGCTTCTTACTATTATAAACTCAACTGCTTGAACTACTCTGTCGACCGATTACTCAAGCCAAAGTTGTAATTATATCAAATATTTCAATAAATACAAGTATCCCTTTTCATTAGGCATGCAAACAGTATCAAGTCGATACTACAGAGAAATAACACTCATACAGTTGCCAGCTCGTGACATCACTCTTGCCTTGCGCAGACATTATCAGAAATAGTTACTAAGAACTCCCTATTGGTATTGAAGTGGTAATGCTCTCGTAGTAATATCCTGAAAAAGCTCCTGATATTTACTCACTGCTTGTTACGTGCTAATTTGCAACGAACGCTACTGTTAATGGAGCTTTGACACAAGCACGAGGGGTCTACCCAAGTCTTCTTTAAAGCTAATATTAATTGTTTACCACACGCCGTGCATCCGCCGGCATAATAACGGCGAGTTATTTGTATAGGCTACACCTATTACCTCTGGCCATAGAGTTTCATACAATAACCTAGGGAGGAAACTGGCGCTGCGATCGTTCAACCACCATGGGAATGATGGGAGGTACAGGCTTCGGAGTGGATTTCGTTAGCTAGAAAACTGTCTAGGGATCTTTTAACACGAAAGTGTTTTATGCCAGGGGTCCACCAAGACTTCAGTGACGTATTTCCGTCACGGAAATGACGTCGAAAAAATTTACACGATCAGATGGCAAAGAAAAAAGTTCCATCAACGGGCATCGAACCCACGACCGCCCGGTTCGCAACACCAGATGCCGGGCACGATATCCACTGCGCCGCGGTCACAGACTCTACAGGCTTTACAAACGCGCCTTTTATATCTACCACACTCCCGGTCGGCGGGGTGGTGTTGCGCTCTGGGAGCGGTAAAGTAATTCGTCATTACTGTGGCCTCCGCGATTAGAACCTGCAACGCGTTACACGTCCGTCCCATTCGGTGCGTTTTCAATAGAAGTTCAGTTTTGTCAATGCCTTAACACACCGCGAGGTGGCGATCTTAGACCAAGCGTCGTGAAAGCGTCGGCCTCGCTCATAGCATCACGCAAATCCAAACTAAAAAAATCACAGCATATCCACGGAGTGAATGATGATGAGTGGGCGAAGCTGCGGAGGTTCATCGGTAAACCGTGAATCTTCCGTGAATTCTGCCCAGTACATCATCACCGACGTGAGATCGGGCGCGTTTATACTAAAGGTTCGATGAGTTATGACGACTTGCAGCTCACTTTAATTTTACATGTACGCTGTGAATTTTCATTGTTTAGAAAACCATTGCTTTAGAAAACATCTGGCGTCTTTCGTTAAGCAGCTGGCGTCTTTTCGTTTTGCTTTAGAAACATCTGGTGTTCTTTCGTTTTGCTTTTACAAAACATCTGGCGTCTTTCGTTGGTTTATTTCATCAATCAACGGCGTTTTGAACAAAATTTTTATTGTTTAATCACGCACAGGAGAAATCTCACCAGGCACTACTTTGGAGGTAAACAATGGCTGCTAATGGGAATGAGAGACAGAAGAAGTCGGCTTTTAGCTAACACTTACACTTCTACTTCTACTAACGTTTCCTACTGGAACATGCCAATGGCTGCTAATGGGGAATGAGAGGCAGAAGAATTTTGCTTTTAGTTAACGCGCACGGTGCGAATTTTTTATTGTTCAACAACGCACAGGAAAAATCTCCCACCGGCACCACCTTGGAGGTCAAAGCGTAAGACTGGTTACGCACTACGACTACTACGACTACGACTACGAGGGACGAACGGGTGCCGCCTTAAGGAGCTTCGCCCCTAAAATAGCCCTGCGACTCGCGCCTGCCTCACCTGGCTGTAACACAGCGTTCCCCGCTGACGCGCTCGCCCCAAGAAAAATCGCGGCCGGGCTACCGGGGCGGCACGACGCGCTTTGCGTTTCCCTCTAGTCCGGCCGTGGTGTTCAATCACATTTTAACATGCCGCGGGATGGCGACCAAGTTCTGCCTCCAATATGCGACGCTCTTCTGGTTATCACACTTCGTTCTCTGATTACGATTTCACCGTTAACTACTACAGCTACCACAAGGGTCTGTTTAATCATTTAACATGGACGTTAGTCGTCGGGATGGAGACGTACCACCAATCATCAAAGTGGGTGCATCCATGTTAAACGGTGCTTAATAGTAATATCTGGGGTTTAACGTTCCAAAACCACGATGTCATTATGAGGGACGGCGTAGTGGAGGGCTCCGGAAATTTCGACCAACTGGGGTTCTTTAACGTGCACCTAAAGCTAAGTACACGGTAAACGGTGCTATAGCTGCCAGGCATCAATATACATTGTGCAAACTCTCTTATATCAATTCAGTTACTTCTGTAAGGGCGCGCTTTACTTTCGTGTTATCCCGATTCCTATGTCGGAGGGATCAACAATCTCTTTCCACAGTGTCAGTTTCGTTTTTTGCGAGACGTGGGTAGTGGTGTGCGTTGCAAAGCACTGAAACAGTGCCTTTGTTGTTCAAAGAGGCTGAAGACCGCTAGAACTATTGGTTTGCTGCGACGTTAAAGCTTTACAAGTTGTATTTGACAGTTTTAAGCAAAGCGTCGTGCACTCACCGCTGCGCATAGATGTAGCGTCCCCTGCCAGTGCAGGAAATTGCATATAGTTCACGTTTTGTCCTAAGCGCTACTTGTCAAAACTCTTTCAAATCGACTGCAAAACGACGTCGAAGCTAAGTACACGCACCGTCACGCTCCTCTGACTTGACTTCCCAACAAAGTGAGATATGCGTTGGGGGCAGACCACTTGGACAGATGCACCTGGCATCGCAGCAGATAATACGTTAAGCGTTTCTCATTCAACACGGTACTGTTATTTCCATAAATAGGTAATGCGTACTTTCGAGGGAAAGACAAGCGCGTTTGTTTTAAGTGTTGTAAAGAAAATAATTCATTATATTGTGATGCCAAATCTGGAACACAATTGAAGAGTAATGCATACCCCGGTGGTTGAATTTGTTCTCGTTTCAGTTCCATCTCGCGGTCGGGCAACTTTTTTGCAATAAGTTTTAAAAAGAATGAAGCAAGTTTTAACTAAATCCATATCGCTTTGTTTTACACTCGGCAAACAAGCGTCGCGAATCTGAAGAACCTAATCCATACGAAGCAAATCTGAAGCCTGCACTCCCCATCATTCCCATGGTGGTTGAAGCGCCGTTCAAGGAGCCCGAGTAGACACTAGCACCAGATTCCCTTCTAGGTATTATTGTAAGAAACTCTATGCCTCTGGCCATAGAGTTTCTTACAATGAAACTCTATGCCTCTGGCGGTACGCAGATCTCGGAGGAGCTTCAGCGTGTTCTTTATCACGCAGCGCTCCTACATTTTCTTCCAATTTCAAAACTGCCCTTGAGACGCGCACGAAAAAGTGGCCCCTCCTTGTACGCACTCGCTATGTATAACGAAAAAAAAAAATAAAACGCCGGGCACACCCAAGGAGGTAAGGGAACACCTTGCGTCTGAGGCCCCCGCGTGGCAGGAGACGCAAAGGGGTCACTGCACGCGCCGTAGTTTAAAAGCAAAAGAAATATCTAAAAGCGTCGCGTTCTGCATAGTCGACACTTGCAGCGTGCTGCTCAAACACACACACGTAACAAATGTGACAGTTGTTAGTTCGCGCATGTCCTCTGTATACCTGTGCAGTCTTTTCGAACGACCTTTCTTTGTGCTTCAGCGAAGCGCTGCAAGTTTCCAGCTGCTTGTCGTTCTTCGTGTGGCATTCTAATTTCTTGCTATCGCATTCATTGCTTCGCCCTTGCGACGAAACTGAAGGGGAGAAATTCGGCCTTGTTGGCAAGACCTGAAGCGTTATTCAGCGCAAAGTAACAAGATGAGTAGAAGGGAGGACACAACACGTGCGCTAACTTTCAACAAAAAACGAACCAGTGAACGAGCGAAAGTGTAACTTCAATAGCTTCAGAGCACACTGCAAAATTGTTGAATCTAGTTATGTTTTGCATGCTGACGGAATTCTTACTATTCGTGTGACCTTTGCTTATCTTATTCGTGCTACATTTGCTTAGCTCTATACAGCTTCATTTTATGCGGAAGCTAAGGCAAGTTATTCAAGCACCTACACCGATTTTATAACCAACATCGAATCACTGCGCACCATAAAAACGGTCTCTCGTATTTGGAAATTTCTCTTACCAAGCTCTCTGGCTCTCTATCTCTTATGTAAAGCGTACTCACACTGCTCGCAGATTCTAAAAAAAATAAGCGAGGAATTCCGTGCGCAGAGATTCCAGGCGAAATAATGACGTGCTTCAATATCTTGCACCTGGCTTAGGAAAGACTGCAAAACCGAACCAAAATAAGCACGCTCAAGAACTTTCAGGCTCCAGATACAGCTCAGTAAGAGGATACATTAGCAGACAATATGACCCAATCATCTGTTTTCTACGACTAGGAAATTGGGAGCGACGGGTCCAAGGATAGAGAAACAAGATCCGGAGCCTCGCAGCGTCATTGTCCTTGCTACTAAACATCCACGCGCAGCCTGGCGTGGAATTGAAAGAAATGTATTCGCGTGAATGCAGGCGGAAATGAACGCATGTTACGAAAGAAACTGTATGAAAGGATCCCATTATCAAGTTATCAGGTTCGGGCACTACAGTTTTCATTTCCTTAGTCGAAACAGCACATGCAAACATTTCCATCAGAACTTTAGGAAATTAGTTAAAGAAAGTAACAAGGATCTTAACCAGGTCATCGCCTGATTGACTACGTTATGGCGGAGGAAGAAGAGAGGAGGCTGAAAGAAGGGAGAAAGGAACAAAATTGACCGTCGGCGTTGGCATCCCACGTTGGCGTCCCGCGTCTGCGGCGTCAATACGAGTGATGGAAAAAAGCACGGGATGACGTCACAAATCGCCAAAATTTGTGACGTCATCATGACATCACATAATGCAATGTCACACGATAACTTACATGGCATCGTCGATTGGTCATTGATGGGCTGATCACGGAGGCCGTGTAACACCAGGTGAGGTGCAGAAAGCTAGCAGTGACCTCCGATCCCGGAGACAGTGCAAAACCACGTTATGTGCAGCAAGCTTTCGGAAGGTCGAGTGGGAGGACAACACATCGACTGCAAGTAGAAAAAAAAAAGAAGATGGCTCTAGCCTTCGAGTCGTCTTCGGCCAAAGCATTAGGGAATCTGTGAGTTTATTTTCTTCCTTATCAAAGGCAATGCCATTGTGTACCATTATGTTCTCTAACTGTATTTATAGGGGCATTGCCGCCTATTTCTTTTCTATTGTTCACCTTGTGCAAACATCCTACGCCGTCCTTTGTTATGGGCATGGTATCCCAGAACGTGCTCCAAGGTGCCGCTATTCGGTTTAGTACGGGCGGCTTCATCCAGGCGTGACAATTTCTCGAGAAATGAGCTTGAATGTTTGATTTGCTGAAAAGGAGCGATCGTATGAACGACATTGGCAAACGATGCGCAAACATTGCATCCACCGGTGCATCGTATTTACGTCTCCACTCCAGAGGTCTTTTATTCTCTCTTCGCGCCGCCGTTTGGATGATAATCTTAAGAGAACAATAGGCATAATCATAGGAATAAATCTAATAGAAAACAACAGGAATAAATCTAATAACCTAGCTTTTAATAACAACACGAAGAATGAAGGATAACAGAAGAGAGAGAGAAGAAATATTAGAGAAGGAAAGGCAGGGAGGTTAACCAGTTTAGGAAAGCTTGTTTGCTACCCTACACATGGGAACAGGGTGGGGGAAATTTAAAGATGGATAGCAAAGCGAGAGAGAGAAAGACAGTACATAACACAACACACACAGCCATTCACAGTCTGTCACTCTTGCGTGGTACGCGACATTACGGTCACAACCACTTGTTCAAGCCCGTTTCTCTTAAAAACCTCAGAAGTGCCTTCGTCGCCTTCAACTGCGATGTCTTCTGTCGACGACATGCAAGAATGGTTTCAATAGACATTTGTTTATTGTCAAGGTCGCTAGAACTGAAGCCAATCACTGTCTCTGAACATTATGAACCGGATAGTCTAACAGCATGTGGTGTAGCGTCTCCTCGCAACGACAGGCATCGCAAAGAGCGTTGTCGGCCATTCCAATGCGAAAGGAATAGGATTTCGTAAATGCCACCCCTAGCCATGGATAAGCGATAAAGCAGTGTGGCCTCTCTTCGGCGGAGTCCAGTTAGGTGGCGTTGACGATTGGTCCGGTTGGTTTGGCTGCTTGGTGGGCACCATAGAGCGAGCTTGAACTCCTGTGCAAGCCCTCGAAGACTGCTGGCAGCGTCAAATGTCGACAGTGGTATAGCTGCCCGAGCGGCGCAATCGGTGGGTTCGTTCTATATGACGCCGCAGTGACTTGGCATCCACTGAAACGTCACGTGGCGCCGTTTATCATGTGAAGTATGAAGAAGACATCGAATTTCGAATACGAGCTGTTCGTATGGCCCGCGATGCAGAGCACATAGCGCAGATTGTAGGGCTGCTTTTCAGTCGCTGAAGATCGACCATTGTTGAGGTGGTTCCCGATTGACCAAACAGAAGTTGCTTGGAAACGTAACGAGAATTGATGAACGTAACAACGAAAATTCGACTTTTCCACTAAATATGTCTGCTGTAAAGGCTCTGAAATTATTTTTGCATCCGAAACGCGACGGTTCCCGTAGATAAGAAAAAAAGGCGTGTTCATTTCCTCAACACAAACAATATAAGGCTCACTAAATCATTTAGCGTCGATGGCGCGAACGTTGAAGCCAAACTGCATAAGCCATCCGAGAGTATAAAACCAGATTTAATTTGGTGACAAAATCACCCAGCCAAGGTATCTAATTCTTTCCGACACAATTCTCAAGGAGCTACCGCACACTCTTCTTGAACCTGATAGCCACTATTTAGGCGTCTTCCACGAGTAGCTGAGTGTTTCAACGCCACTGCGACCGCCGCAAGTGCGCGGTATAAGTTAATAACGTTGGCTGGCTCCGTTTTACGCAATACCTACTTTCGGAGAGAGGCGTATAACTGCATGTCGCAAGCGTTGAATTGGAGTCGTCGCATTGTGTCCAGCCTCAAGCAATTCTACGAGACGTGTTTCTTTTTACTCATTTCCTTCCTCGTCTCTTCCAGACGGACACTTCTCACACTTCTCACGAATACAATAGCTGGGCTAAAAGAGACTTATGTCAAAATACAACAAGCCGTCAACCATTAGCCGAGCCCATTTTAATCCGTCTGCTTGAGAAGTTGACCAATGGGCAAACACTATGCGAGTCGCACAGTATTTGCTCATTTGACAACGTTTACTCACTTCGTAGCTTTCCCTTATGAGAGTACAAATCCGAGTAAGCATTTTCAAAACGTGACTGCTTCCTGTGTTGTGCATGTTTGGAATCTTTATTTTGCCATTAGTTATATTGTAATGCGAAGAGGAGTAGCCGGCACCAATAAAGGCATGATATCATCTCCTATTGACCATATCAACAAAAGAACGGGAGTCAAATGTCATAACCAATGGTCAAATGCTTTTCTAACTTTATGCTATGCATGAGTGGTAGGGTGGTGCTGTAATTATACTTCTTTTCTGATATCTTTAATTTTGGGACACCTAGAACTACTAGTAATCAAACCATTAAATTCAAAGGATGATGATGACAAACAGCAACGACTGCGTAAAGCTGTACCGCTAATAGGGTACTGTTTTGCGATAGAACTATCGAGAGCTGCGGTTCACCGACTTGTCTTCTGGTGATTCATGCCCGTGTGCGCTTATTGACGCAACTTCTAGTGTCCCATAAAAACCCTTGCACGTTCCTGTGCTCTTCATAAGCTGTAATATTGTTTTACTTCTGTTATCATGTTCCCTTGCCCGTGCCACTCGTTTTAAGGTGTCATCGTCCGCCTACAGAGCAATTATCATATTTTAACTTTTTACCATTACATTAATTGTATCGCAATTTCACTTGACTGTATTGCCACTGTCCTGCGACTCTTCGTTCAAAAGCCAGTGCATTTACGCTTTGCGCAGTGCAGACTCCTAACAATATGCTCAAAGAATGAATATCACAGCACGTGGAAAACTGTCCTACATACTCTACCTCTCACCCTCTTTATTGTCACGCTAGAGATGAAACTGCTTCGGCTTGGTTTGTGTTTATAGTTTACCGCCGCGATTCATGCACTCTTGTCTGCTGCTTCAGATAAGTTCATCTTTTCTCTTTCCTGCCTGTGCATGGGCGAAATATTCTTTTTGACAATACCTAACACCAACAAACAAATTTCAGCTTTTCACGCCGCGTTCGTACAGCACTGATACGCCTTTTTCGCACTATAACACACCCTGAGACATCGTTTTGTGGCACTGAACGTTACGGTTCTCATAAGCCTGTAAACATACCTGATTCTGCACTCACCACTTCAGCTGCATCTGTCTCTTCCCCCCCCCCTCCCCTTACTAACTTACGTGCCTTCCAACAGTCTACACGCCTCCGGAACGGATCCTGAACCCCCTTTGGTATTCGGGCCGACCAAAACTACGCTTGACAGTGCCGGGGATTAGCAAGAAGGCGGAGCTATCGTCGCGAGCTTTGAAGCAGTTGATTGTACTCATGCTGCACGAAGAATACAAGGACCACGTTAAACTTTACACGGATGGCTCGACAACTGTTGGAGGATCTGTAGGAGCTGTGACCTTCCCATCAAGAGCCGAAAACATCCAGTTTCGAATGTCACACAAAGCAACACCGACAGCTCGCGGCACTCCGCAGCGCACTCCGCGGGCTTGATCGAGAAGCACCACAAAAATGGAGCATTTTTACTGATTCGAAACCAGCTCTGTAATGTCTTAGAACTGCTCTACATCGTGGGCCTCAAGACCAATTGGCGCTAGAAATAAGACAACTGTACCATCAACTAATAGACGAAGGGCATGATGTAACTTTTCATTGGTTGCCAGGCCACTGCGGCATCATCGGTAACGAGCATGCCGACGATGCTGTTAAAAATGCTCACGAAAATGGCGTGATGAAGCCTACTATCAAGAAGCGACGCAGCAGCAACGATTAATACGCTCGCGCATGATGCCGCAAGGTCTACGTGGAACACGCCCGGTTTTCTCCACACCCGCCTCCACCGCCTGGATCCGTGCCTACGACACACTATTTCATTTGGTCTACCCCGATCCGAGACGACCCTTCATGTGGCTTGGGGTGTCTTTTACGAACGTCTTTGCTTGCCGCATCGGAACGACAGACAGCGCTGCACGTGACCACTGCGGCAATGACGAAACCATTGAACATATTTTATGTCAGTACCGTCAGTACAGCTATCACAGCTGTACTGACGGTACTCTCAGCAGTGTTTGCTCGCCTCGACGACCAGCTGCTTTCTGAGCAGTCAATCATGGTATGTCGGAAAGATCGAGCTTCATGCCAGAAAGCAACGAAGGCGTTGTTGAAGTTTCTGCGAGCGACCCGCCTCGTTGAACACTTGTGACACTCCTGTGTATGTGTGTGTTTGTGCTTTCCTCCCTCCCTATACCATTCCTCTCTTCCTTACTTTTCTGTTTCCCCTTACCCCTTACCCAGTGCAGGGTAGAAAACCAGATATTTGTTTTCTGGCTAACCTCCCTGCCTTTCGGAATTACATTTCTCTCTCTCTCTCTCTTTTAGCTCTTTCTTTGTCTTAGTAGGCACAACCACATAGAAAAAGCGTTACGTTAAAATTGTTGGCCTGTGTCTGACGCGTTTACTTTTTACTACACAAACATGCACACGTGAGCAAACTGGCAAGTCCCCACTAAGTGCGACATTACATTTAATTATTAAAACTGTGACTTTCCTTAACTTTGAGTGTTCCTCAAGTCTGGAAGCTTTTAAAGCACATAGGAGATCAGTTCAATCTTGGTGATCGTAATATCTATGCAGAAAAAAGTATACTATTTATATTTCCGGAGCCAGTAACACTTCAAATGAGATCAGCTGCAGCGGACACCTTACAAATATAAGCAGTACTCTAGTACGCGTGTACAGGGTTGGTTGAAATGCCAGACCTGCTTAGGAATACACAGAAAGAAGTGTAAGAGATAAATTGCAGTAAGGTTAATCTAAGAGATCAAGGATAGACAGTGTAATTAGTCACTGTCGAACTTGATGCTTTGCACTTAAAAAAGAAATCAGTCAGTGTACACGAAAAAATATTGCAAAGAAGAAAGATAACACACGTTAGGAATCCGTCTGCAATAACACAATAACGCAATAACACACAGTTTGTGCAGACTATCTTTATTGCCTTCGTGGCATTTGCCACGGTCGGACGCTGCCTTCGCCAATTCTTAGATGGAAGTCGACACCCTCTCCGAACTCTCGTTCCCATGCTTTGTCTGTTTAGTTTTATTCTCTTGCTCCCTTCCTTGTGGAGCCTGCTATACTTTCGGTGCAGACTGGGGCTTTCATTCTTGTTTTTACTACACCACCATAATGACTGTTGCTTCCCTGTGTCTCTGAGCCTTGCTTCTTTTATGAGCTCCTTGAGATAGTGCCACCTTTCTTAACAATCACCACTCTCATTCCATTTTATCTGATTTCTTCAGAATATGACGTCATGAACTGTAAATTTGCAGCATGTAAATGTAAGTTTGCAGCACTAAAGAGTGGGGAAGAGAGAGTCAAAAGGTCAGGCTCATTTTCTTCGCAAGCAAACGACGCCACTACTTTTTAATGCGCAGGAAACACTACATTATCTCAGCGAAGTAATTTTATAATGCATAAAAATATTCTTCAAGCCGCACAACGAAGCAGTAAGGCTGCTAAATGTTATCGCTGCTTGCTTTGTACGACCGGACGTCACCCCTCCCTCCCTCAACTAGAAAAAAACAAACTAAAGGCGACACTCTCGTTCTTACCAATGGCGCTACTGTGGCAAAACACATCTGCAATAACTCATTAGCTGCGGGCTTCGCTGTGAAACAAAGCCGGCTAGCAACAGGCCGTCGATGCCTTATCTACTTTTTCTTGTTGGTAATTTTGGTCGGGTACTTCCTTTGTTCTTATTGCCCTGGTTGGCCCCCCATGTGGTCTGTATCCCGGAGAGACGACAGAAAGGCTCTCTCGATAGGGTCAGCCTTCTAATTAATTGACGCAGTCTGCTGGACCGTGAGTCAAAGCTGAAGCAAGTCCTTACACGGCTGCCTGTTGAGCCGAACTAGTGCTCTTTTATCATACAAGGTCCATGTGCCCCTTCTTCGGCAAAACGTCCATGAAGGGGGCAAGCAGGAACATCACAGAATCAGAATTAAAAGACGCAGATCAAACGCAGACGTTGGGATCTGTGTAAATCGACGGTTTAGTCAAGCGGTGCGCATCGTAGTCCTACGCCATGAACGGTGACGAGTACGATCGTGTTTAAATTCTTTCTTTGCACGCTGCTACATTATGTGACGTTTTTTATGTCCTCATATGAGTCCCATTTTCATGATCATGCAGTTTTTCTGTTTACAAACTCTGTCTTTTGAATAGGAAGCCGAAGTGCAAACACGGGATGAGCCGGATGAATAGTGGGACACCTCCACGTTACGACGTGAGGAAGTGTATAATGCTTGCGGTGGGAAGAATGATAGCACGTGAATGCCCATAGGAGTGCACCACATATCAGGAACATTTAGGGATTCCGCATCTGCAGTGCAACAGCGGCAAGCAGTGTCTATTCGGAAGGACTTGAAACGTACGACGTGGCAACATGCAGATTGATGAAGTCAATGAAGCTCAATTAGATGCAAGAGTCTGTTATATAAATTGAGATATGCTATGAAATAGACGATACACTTTAGAGACAGGTGTGGTCCTACGTATTACGTGTTCAAATTAGACGTAACATGTTTGATTACGCATAGCCCACTCTTCTGTGTTTGTCAATATACAGGGGACATTATAAGCTTCGTTTGCTGGCACTAGAGCTTGGCGCTCGTATGAAGCTGGTATAAATGTCCTGTGGTTATTTCTTCTCACGTCTAGTCTTTTGAACTTTTGTTTTTAATGAACACATGAATTGCTTGTTTTTATTAGACATGAATCTTTACTTATTCATGTGGTTCTTAGAACATATGGACCTTATAGTCCATGCTTATTTCTGTCGTATCTATTCGAAACTTCATTATGTCCTTATCATTCGCCTCGGATTCCTTATTGTTTACCTGTATCATATTGATACGTTCCGTTAGTATTATGTTAAGCTTCGCCTCACACGCACACATATCTCCCGCCGTACCGATCGACCCAGAATCTCCTCATTTTATAGTGAGTGTTCAATAGAACGTTTCAAAATGGAAGCAGTGGGTTTTTTTTCAAAACCACAATACAGAACTACCAGTTCCGTCTCCGACTGTCTTAGTTCCTTTGTTACCATAAATATTTTTAACCCCTAAACTTAAGCACTGAAAATGCACACGACACGCATAAAGACATTCGCAGGAGAACGACTGACCTAATACTGGCTTATCGCAGCGAGCCCTCTACCTATATGCACTATGCACTGACTCGTGATAGCCTTGCGACACTTTTGCAGTCAGGGGTCGTCAGGCCATTATAGAAGCGGGAAGGCGCAAGCAACCGAAGGCACTTCCGGCACAAGGATGTCCACACATGCGAAGCATTTCGAAGCATCCCACAGTTCTCCCTTCCTTCCTTCCTTCCTGCCTTTACACTTCCTCCATTAACATCGCTAAAGCCTGGGCGTCCCTTTTTTCTGCATATAATCTCTGCTCTTTAGACTACCACATTTCCAGAAGGAATAAAATAAGTCCCGGTGAATTTAATTTCGCCAGCTAGCTCTGTTTTTCTTTATTTTTTGCAATTTTCTGGACGGCAGTCGCATCACTGTCATTTTTCACGCCTCGAATGCTTTTTTTATGGGTGTTTTTTTTTTAACACATTGCTACTGCTTCGTCGAGTGCTTGAATTTGTAAAAAAAGAATACATTGAAGAGAAAGACAAAACCGGTATAGCCTTACAAAGCTCCTTTAGAACTTCATTTTTTCTAATACGATGTTGATAGTTTTGTTATGAGATTCTATGAACTTGAAAGTTATACTCTTAATTATTAAGGAAGAAGTTTAGATGAAGCTGGAAGCTTGAAGAGATGAAAGATCCTTGAACGCGGCGTGTCACTGGAGCTAACGTTTCGGCAAGCGGTCTTGTCTTCTTCAAGGCTGCAGCCTTGAAGAAGACAAGACTGCTTGTCGAAACGATGGCTCAAGCGACACCCCGTGCTCAAAAACGTTCCGTATACTCTTAATTGTTGCGCCAGAACCACGGCACCGGTGTACGTGCGACGTACACTGAAGCAACGCATGAAAAATACGTTGTGCGGGAATCGTTAAAACATCGTGCGAATGATTTTTGCTACATTTAATGTTACTATGCCCTGGCTTTCGAAATTTAAAAAATAATGTTCAGTAGTGTTTCTAAGTAGAGTTCAAAAATAGCAGCCTAAAGATCGCTCAAGTGTTCTTGAAACTTGAGATGACAAATATTGCGTGAAAAATTATTTTCTTAGTTCAATGCGCTTATAGACCGAAGGCTAATGGCGTCCATCCGAGACCTCGCAGTTCCAAGCGAAATTACTGCTGAGCTTCACCGCTAGCCCGAGAGAGCGCGTCACCATGCCATCATCGGAAAGCTTCTGAGGGCTTCACCGCTAGGGGCGCTCCCACGCAGCAGCGAATAGGAAGGCGCCGGCTGGTGGAAACTCTCAGCCGCCATCGACTCCGCTGAGGAGGCTTGCCGAGACCGACATCGCGCGCTCTCCCGAGAACCGCAGTGCCGACGAAGAGCGAATCCCACCGTCAGGGCTAAGCGAGGAGAGGAAGAACAACGTCGATTGTTCAACACTACTATAGAAAAATGGGACACAGCAGCAAAACGGCAGCAGCGTAAGGAAAATTCCAAGGTGACAGCCACAGAAACGCAAGCAGAACGCCGGTATCGAGACAATCCCGAGGTGCAGGCGGGAGAAAACGCTGCGAAAAGACAACCACGAGAGCAGGACTCTGAGTTTAAAGAACGGGAGATGCAGGCCAGACGACTTCATCGGTATACGACCGGAGCGGGTGGAAGTTTGAAGGGCGACTTCCTCGACCACTCCCTTGCCACTCTTGTCAAGTGTGTGACAGCACAGCAACACAAACGAACATAACAATGACAAAATATAAACACAAGAGAAACACAGGGACATGGCGAACATTGCAATTCTCCAGCATTCACTTAGAGTGGAGCTACCGTCATTCTTTATATATAAATAAATTTACTAAGCAATTATACATATTGTGCTCACTGGGAAAGAAAGCTTTGATTGCTGTCTTAGGAGGTACCATTCTTTACTGTAAAAAGAAATATCTCAGAAAGCACTGTCGGACAGTGAAAAAACACACGGACACAGGCAAGAGAGACGATACAGATGACTGTGTTGTCTCTTTTTCCTGTGACCGTGTGTTTTTTGCACTAATCCACAATTCGTTCATACCAACCAGCTCGGATGTCCTTGCTAGTGAGAAAGCAGTTTGTGTTGTTGGCCACGCGCTCGCCTAGTCCGTAAACTGAAGCGGTCGACTGTACATGTGGCTGAGGGTTGTCGGTGCTTTGCTAATGTACACTTAGCGCCGGTAGATTGAATTAGTTGCTCAATTTCAAGTGTTGGCACGTGCACTCAATCCGTCACGCTTACATGTGATTGCTTCATGTGTGAAATCATCAAGATTTGGACTGAACTACAAAGTGGAATACACTCGGCTGAAAGCCCGTTCTCATAATTGCAATATACAAGTTAAATAAATATAAGGAGCGAATTGATATTACTAGATTCCGAGTGATCGCTTAGACAAAATGTGCATTTGAGATTGTGAGTTTTGAATTCACGATCACCTGCGTGCTAGTATCATGTTTATTTGACCAGAATTCTAAAAAAAAGAAAACATATATTTTCAACGCACCTACTTATTTGAAGTGAAGACAGCGCGCCTGTACAGGAAACGAATAAAAGCGACATTATTAATCTTCGTTCGTCTTTCACAAAATCATTACTAGCGCCCGGGCTGAAAGAATTACTGGCACGAAAATGGCCGCAGCAGCTTCTTTCTCTAAAGATTGCCTCGTAATACACGGTTTATCTATTTTTTTTAATTGCAGAAAAAAACCTCGCGATCGTTTTCTTCCCAGTTTCATTCGTCTTTTTGTAAAAAAGAATTCTTAAAAAAGAATTGTAAAAAAAGATTTATGCAAAAAAGAAAGACAAAAAGAAAATAATTAGAGAGAGAGAGATGTAAGAAACAAAAAAGAAAAAAAAACACCCACAGATACTTAGAGATGGTAGTGCAGTAGTTGTTCATCGAGATCGTGTGATCGTAGCAACTTCAGCAACGTCTTCGTCGCTTTCTGGTTGAAAGCTCGAAAGATGTCGGAAAAGTCTCTACCTCTGGTTGGTGTCACAACCATGAAAGATGCCTTACTGCACCACAATAAGCCGTCAGGTTTGTCACCTAGGCGAATGACCGAAGTATTCCATTCATGTGAAGTAATCCGAAGGCAGACAAATATAAGATTCGCACTCAAGCAACGCGTGATTTTGAATGACCAGTTTGATTAGAAAGACAACAGTAGGCAATGTCGTAAGAGCGAAAGCAAGGGCACTCGCCGAGAGAAGATCACTGGTGCCCTGGTACGCGGGTTTATCTTGATTAATGTGGTTAAGCATTTGGTGAAAAGACGAGACGTATAAAAAGGGAACACACATTGAACAAAGTGAGGAGTCTCAGTCAGAAATTGCGTGCGTGAGCTATAAGGCTGCGAGTGGGGGCCAAGATGATGTTACAGTAAAGGCGTAGTGATTGCCAATTTCCTAGCGAGTACAATCCGACAGCTCACCGGTCTGGAGGAGCCCACAGGATATACGACAGTACGTCCTCGGCTCTGGTACCAAATTACATAGAGTTATATTGTTGCCTGCAAAACTTACTGCTTTTCTCCTCCTGAGACCTACTCCAGTAACACAGTTGCTTGTTTCCTTATTTCGGATTCCATACCATCCTCAAATATATTTTTATCACTGTCTTGTAAGATTGAACCGCATTCAGCCCATCGACTACGTATAGCCAATATCGGGTCAGTACTAAGCTGCACTTGTATACCGGCTCTTCTTACAGCACATATCCAGAGAACGTGCATCCAATTATAACTTGCGTACATTTGCATAGTGTATCTCGTTTCCGTGCATCCAACAGCAGAAAATTTTGTTTCTCGGTGGGGAGGGCTTGCATGTAGATCCTGGAAGTCGATGAATTCTATTAGTATTATTTTCTTGCCAGTGCAAGCAGGTAAGTAATTTTATGTCCTAGGTAGGTTAGTTTTACAGTGCCAACGCCACAAAGGCTGTGATGCGTCATCCACTAGGTAGTGCCCAGTGAAAAATAAGAGACAAAAAGGACCAGGCCTTCTTTTACATTTAGTTTTCATGAATAATAGCCTAAAATGTTTTCTAGGAAATCTATGGAGCGTTCTGATAACATTATATTGAGATGGAGATGTGTCAATGCTATCTAAAGTTCGAAGAAATGGGTTTGTCGTTATTTCTCAAATGTCGGACATGTTATCAAAACGTCGATTACGGCAAGATTTCATTTTGCGTTCTTCACTATTTGGATGTAGTTCTGTTCTCAGTAAAAAACTGTGGCTCAGCTTTTTGTTTACTATGCACAAACGACATAAGATCATTTTAATAAAACGTTCTTGGTAGTCGCACGAATTTCATTCTTCTAAACTAAGTTTAATGGAATGGACTTTTTTCTGTGCCCCGGAGTCCCATTCGTCCTGCGTATTTGAGTTAAACGCAATCCGACATTTGTGAATACAATCTTTGAAAGGCACATTCACAAATTAGTAATCCTTTTGTGCCGCTATAATTCCTACGTCATATGCGCTTTCACCTCCTTGAACGCAAATATGGCTCGGTGTAGAGGCCAAACGGATTATATTGCCATGCTCCTCAGCTTTTCGCAGAATCCGGAAAATATTTCCGAGAATAGGTTAACATTCTGATTTTGTATGCACGAACCTAATGCACTTGAGGAATGTGCGTACATAACAACATTTTTGTAATTCGCTGACATTATTTCTTTTACAGCAAAAAACAGACAATTTAGCAGTGAAAAACAAAGACAACCTCTGGCAGTCTAGCGCTGGTTTGGGATTCCGAGGGTAAGGATTAAACGATGCTCTCAGTGTGCTGGCCTGCTTTTTAACCAACTGTTTCGTTCAGTTCTGAACCATTGAACTTTACATAAATGGTTCTTGCTTTGTTCCTTCTTCTGTGATGCATCAGAGCAAAGCCACAAAAATGAACGAAATCGCACCATGGAGGCAGTCTGTTCGTTGTTTGGGCAACGTCGAGCGCGTCATTTGGCATCTTAGGTAATTAAATAATTTCTTCAAAAAAGAGAAAAAGTGTTTGTTTTATGGAGTTTAGTCTATATGTGTGGCGTAATTTGTTCGTGTTGTTTGCGATATTTATTATTGCAAAATTTTATTGGGGTATAGTACAAATAATCCGATAACGTACACAAACGCTTATTCGCAATGCGCTGCACTCAGTTGTCGTGGGGTACTCGTGATACACGCAATATGATGCAAATTCACAAACTCAGAGCATCGCAACCTTTTGCCTGCCCGATGGCCCTATTTGTTTTGAGGTTGGATGAAGAACATTCAAGTACATCAAGACTGAACTGCAATGTAAGAGAATCGAGTTGCTGAAATTAATCCATGCACCCTGCTACATGTACCGTCATCCACATCCAATTTGTTGCACGAGAAAATTTGTTACATTGTTGGAGTTAAAAAATCCATTACGTAGTGATGTATGTGCGTCGAAATTCTCAGTGTAGGTTCTCGTTTGAATCAGCTAAATTTCTTAGTTCCACGCACAAATACGCATAAATGCACAGTGTCCGCACTGAAAACGGTAGAATTTCATTAAGGGTAGCGCGTACAGTTAGTAATTGTGTTACACACTGTCTTGTCCTGGCATTGCAATTCTCCAACAAGAACATTATGTTGCGCCTTCCCTGACGAATGCTGCACACGCAAGGCCGCGCCGACAATTCCCTGTCTCCTCTGCTGGCGGTCTGCGCAAACGTTTGCTTCCCGTAATCTGCACTTTAAATCACTGTTCGCACAAAGCTCCTGCTTCGTTTCAACGTTGTGAGAGGGCGAAGAGTGCAACAAAAAAAGCTGTTGAAACATATATAAAATAACCAGAGGGAGAGAGAAATAAAGAGAGAGAGAGAGTGTAAAAGAAATGTCGTAATTAAAACCGCGATACTTTTCCGACGTGTGCGAAGTCATGTACATTGTAATTTTTGTGCGGACAAGGTGCAGATGAGACATACAAATTCTTGAAGTTTAGATGTAGTTTAAAAAAATAAAAAGCAACGGAACACTGCGAAAAGGGTCGATCTGGCATTTAGATATTCATGTAGGTTTGACGTGTTAGATACAAAATAACGAAAAATATGAGCGTATGCGCCCAATTATAACACCGCAGATATGTATTTGCTAGACAAATATTGACGGGACAAGTTTTCACCATGTTCTAACCAACCCAACATCCATCACAGAATTCCACATTCCTGTGCGTCGCGGTATTCTTATGGAGCGAAATTTTCCACTGGAACTGCGAGCGTTCACAAATGTAGAAATAAACGAGAGAATGACAGTTCATTCCGTTCGAGACAAACCTCTGGAATTTCAACAATGTAAGCCGCATTAGCAACGCCCTACAACAACGAACTCGAGGATTGTGCGCTATTCATGGATAGAGTGATCATGGTACGCATTCATTTGTTTGTTTTGTTCTGTTTCATTTTAGTTTGCCGATCGAATATTTTGGTCTTTTCGCATAGACAGAATTCGAGGCACCGTCTCGCCCTCACATCGATGCATCACTGCCTGGCTGGCTTTCTCGCCTTGCAATTGTCCCGATCGTTTTTCTCTTTTGCCGGCATTCTTCCCGATGATTGTGAAACCGTGAAAGAGATGACAGTGGAAAAGCGAGACGCTTGGCGCAATCGGAGAAGAACGACATTGCGAGGACGGGGAAAAGACCCGTCCCGCTTCTTTATGAGCAGAGCGTTCCCTCAAAAGAGGACGAAAGGAACACGATGCTCGCTTGCTTTGAGCCTGAGCGGGCGTATATGCTTGTGAGTCGAGCTCCGCTGCTTTGCCTGGCTTTATCGTAGGCACTAATGAGCTGTAGTTGCCTCATGGGCAGCTCCTATTTGTTCGCAATTTGGCCGACTTGGCTGTCTCCTACTTTGTTTGTTCGTTTTTTTGCATTCCTACCTTCAGTCTGTTATGTACATCTTGTGGCTCTTGTGAGGCAGTGGAACACCTAATATTAGTGTGTCCCGCATCCGCTATGCAGCGGGCACTGCTCATCAAGGAATATGGACTTATTGGACTTAAGTGCACGGCCCTTAATGACTGCCTGTTCCCGGGAGCATGCGCTGCTCGACGTGACCAGGCCCAATAGAGCCCTGCTAACTTTCATAAATAGGAGATAGATAGCACATGACACAGCACACACAGAGTCAGTCACAGTCGGTCCCTCTTGTCTACATTTGTCTACTGTCAAGGTGCACTAGAACGGACGCCAGTGACTGTCTCTGAACATCATATACCGGATAGTCGCACAGGACGTGGTGTAGCGTCTCCTCGCAACGACAGGAATCGCGAAGAGCGTGGTCGGCCATTCCAATCCGAAAGAAAGAGGATTTCGCAAATGCCACCCCTAGCTATCTTTAAATCTCCCCCACCCTGTTCCCATGTGTAGGGTAGCAAACTGGTTTTACTAAACTGGTTAACCTCCCTGCCTTTCCTTCTCTAATATTTCTTTTTTCTTCTTGATAAACAAGACTGATTTGGCCCGGCATTTAGCGACATTTTTCTATGTCACTACTTATTTTTGTCCCCGTCTGTGTTATTTGTTTTACTTTCCTGCTTTCTTTTCTCCTATTTTCCTTTCCTCTATGTTCCCCCTCCTCTGAGGAGCAGGCAGGTGTTGTGCCCCATTAGGTTGCAGTTTCCTGTCTGATCCCTCCCTATTTCCTCGGTGTCGTTGTGTGTCTTGTATATCCAAACCAAATGATAATAGTAATAATAATATTAGCTGACCCGAAGGTCGCGGGATCGAATCCCGGCCGCAGCGGCTGCATTTTCGATGGAGGCGGAAATGTCAGAGGCCCGTGTACTTAGATTTAGGTGCAGGTTAAAGAACCCCAGGTGGTCGAAATATCCGAAGCCCTCCGCTACGGCGTCCCTCATGTTATATAGTAGTTTTGGGAGGTTCAGCCCCAGATATTATTAATAGTAGTAATAGTAATTCTACATTTTTACGACCGCTCCCAAGTCGTTATTGTTACCGTGAGACTTTAAACTTTTTGAGCTGGCTATTTGGGTGAAGAAGCTGGTCCATTCCTTGTATAGAAGTTAGTATCTCTCTTTAGCTTCGAAGCATAAAATATCTCGAAAAATTTTGCTTTTATTTTTTCCTTTAGTGTACCTCACGGGAATAAGTGGCCGATTGTCGGGTACGAGATTTTGTGTACGGCTCCTTGAAGTGGAAGAATTGATTCCTGGGCAAGTTGGAATGGTTATGCATGTTCCTTGAAGTGGGCCCATACTTGTTTACTGACAGTGCACAACATTTTTATTTCGCCTTAACCGCTCGTTGTCCTACAGATGAGGAGTCGGAAATGTAATGTCATTGCTAAGTGTAATTGTAGCTGTACGTCGTCATTTTGAATAATGAAGATTCTTAGAAGATCCACTATTCTGTCCTGCGACAAACAAACCAGACTATCTTTTTAAAACTGTGCAAAATCTTAACTTGTGGGTCTCGGATTGCACAACCTCTTTCGGTGAGCTAGTACATTTCATGATGAAACAAGCGCAATATGCATGAAGACATAGTAAGGACACAGTACGGAGCGCTCCGTCCTGTGTCCTTTCTAAGTCTTAATCATATTGCGCTTGTCTTCGTCATGAACTTTTTAGGAACATGCCCAACTGGCAGTCATCCTAAAAGTACATTTCAACAGGTAGATATTAATTGCAAAGTAAATTGGAATTCATAATCGAATAGGCCGTCACGCAGTATCCTTGTCTTGTTGAGGACGAGTTAATAGGTTAGTCTACAAGAAACAATTCATACTAGTACTTAGCAAAAAAAAAAAGAGAATACCTTTCAAGGGTTCGCCTTCCCAATACAGGGCAGCGTTGCACACTTCTAAGAATCTAAAAAGCTTTCTTTCGCATATCAAATGCAGGAAAATTTACAAATCAATTAAAACTCAGCTTATTCAGCAACCCCAGCTTCTGTGGTCGCCATGCTGGAATAAACGTCGCATCGGCACGGCAGATATTTGAAGACTTTGTAAAGTAATAGGTTATTCACTGATTATGTGGTTTCCCTTATTGTTCGAAAATGCATCAAGACACGAGGAAGCAGAACTCAGTCTCTGGAACACAGTTATATTGTAATGTATTCAACGGTTACGCTGTAAATTCCAATATGATCTCATTCGCGAACCCACCTTAATTATTGCGATTAGGTTTGTGATATATAACTCTCGCCGTATGGAGCTTTTTTTTTTATATTCTCGGTATTGTCGTGGCACTTGTTTTGTTTGTTTTTTGTCATGCACAGAGCACTAGTCACGCAAATAAATGCGCCAGAACTATGTATAAGGCACAAACTATCAAAAGTGACAAGAATTCATGCAGGAATAAATTACATGCGCCAGGTTATATGGACCGTACCGAGCGTTCAATGTTTTTACTTAATTGTATAAGACCTCGGTAAGCGAGATTGTCGATAAGTTTGCGCAAGCGGAGAGATGTAAGATGCTGTCTTTTTAAGACAACGACTTTCTGTGTGTCATCTCACCAAGAGGATTTCGAATATTAGTTTGAAAATTGAAAATACGGTAGGAAGTTCCGGGGAATATCGCAGCTTGAAGAGGTGAAACATTCATCAATGGCGGTATTGCTTGAACAACCCTGCTCAAGAATTTTTCGCAGTTTGAATAACTTATTGACATTCTAGCCTTACGCGCGCCAAGACCGCCATATGATTAAGAAGTACCTTGTAAGCTGGTGACCACATTTCGTTCTGTGAAGTCCCCTTTCTTTTCGACCTCTTTATGTTTTCTTTTCTTTTTGCACTTCGCCTAACTTCAAAATGCGGCCACTACAGCAGAATGGCAAAATCTCTCGGCTGAAAATATTTCCCGACAGACACGTGTAACATCTCTACAAAGAAAACAGCGTTTCTTCACTATTCAATCGTATTAACCCTGCCGGAAAATTCATGAATTGCAAGAACACGCCCATGTGGAGCCCCTGAATCGAGAGCCCACCAAACGGTTTCTACTGCATGATTTTCTAATCAACTTTCCCACCAACCCGCATTTCCAACTAAGCCTACCCGCCCTTACAGTACTTAAAAGAGGCTTTTCGGTTTCCATCGTTTATCCGATGAGCTTATCTTATTCATTTAGTTCATTTCTTGTTTTCTTTTACCGTGTGCCTATCTGCGTTAGAGGCAAGCAGTAGGGTAAACCTGAAGTGGTGTGTGGTGTGCACAGTGACATTCAATTTACCTTTACACTTCTTGGGGCGAGCACCTTGCAGTACCTTAAACGTATTTCGGCTAGGTTCGGATAAGGAAATAGAAAGCAAAATCTGCACGAAATTTCGCACGCTATGCTTGTGACCAAGAAAGGTGCTTTTTTTTCTAGCTTTGACTAGTAGCCTTAAACTGACAATGAACACTGGCGTGCTCGAAACGTGCTGTGGACGTGCATACCTTTAAGAAGGACGGCTGGCTCAGATTGAAGCTTTATTTTTCACAGCCGCCGTTTTTGAAAACATTTGTCCTCGAATGGGCGGGAAATCTAGGAATATTTATGCTTTAGCGGTGCATAAAGTAACTAAAACAACCAACAGTTTGCAACTTGCGTGTCCTGCTAATCTGCTAAATAAAATTAAGCTTAGCGCTGAATAAAAGGAAGTAATAAGAGAATTTTAACCTCGAAACTGTTTAAGCTACAGTAACTTGTGCTCCGTCGCGCGAAACTCCACAGCTGGGTATGCGCCAGAGGAAATGGCCAAGCCCCCCTACTGAGCACAGCAGGTGCGAGCGTGGAGCACGTCAAACACGTGAAAGAGGGAGAGAGAGAAAAAGAAATGGGCATAAAAAGAAAATAGAAAATAGAAAGAGAGAGAGGGGGAGAAAGAAAGAAAGCGATAGAAGGAAAAAAAGTCGCAGTTTCGCTGCAAGGGCGAAGCAATGAATGCGATAGCAAGAAAAGCGGCCCGTGGTGGACGCGCTGCTACGCTGCAGAAACATCTACCCCCCGCAGCAACTACCGCGGGAGCAGACAGTGGAAGGGCAAGGTTCTCCCTGCGCAAATATTAGAAGAAGCGAGCGAGCCGGCCGACGACTTTTAAATGCGCCCGTTGCGCTCCTCGCGCCATATCGCTGGTAATGAAGAAACGCTATAAGCGCCTGCCGTCTCGGAGTCCTGCCAACGGTAAAGGGTGTGTATATAACGCTCGCCGTTAGCTACCTGAAGGATCTGCGTTTTGTGGCGTAGTGGTTAGCGCCGCGCGCTGCCGAGCGAAAGGTCGCAGGTTCGATTCCGTGCCTCGGAAGCATTTCTCTGAATTATTTTCCTTGGGAGTTTAATATATTTATATATGTCGTCCTCTCCGGCCCCACTAGAAGGGGCCGGAGAGGACGAGCCACTTCAGAGTTCTAGTAAGCTTCGCTACAATTACTTCGGGTACGAAAAGGGAGCCGCCTGGCGACCTAAGAACTTGTCACAGTGAGCGGGTCATGGTAGGCCTTGAGGCGCTCCACGTTTACAATGTCGCGCCCTCGACGGCGCATGTCCGAGGATGGATCGATGGGTTCTATAAGGTAGTTTACAGCGGATGTGCGTTCAACAACACGGTAGGGGCCTTCGTACTTGGGCAGTAGTTTTGAAGAGAGGCCAGGCGCAGTGGTAGGGATCGAGAGCCATACGAGCGCTCCAGGGAGGGACGTCGGCTCAGAAGTGATTCTGTCACCGCTAATGCTCCTCTGTCGCTCTTGGTCATGCGTAGTGAAGGTTTGGCAAGTTCGCGACATTCTTCAGCAAGTCGGGCGGTAGCAGAAATCGGCGCAAACTCAGACCGATCCGGCTTGTATGGAAGGATTGTGTCGATTGTGTGCGAGGGGTGCCTGCCATACAATAAGAAAAAGGGAGAAAAACCAGTGGTGCTCTGAGCGGCGGTGTGTAGGAGTAGGTGACGAAGGGCAGAATGGCATCCCGGCCATTCGACTGCGGGTGGTAAGCAGTAGTTTTGCGGTGAACAACGTTGCAATCTTTTAGAATGGCTTCGACGATTTCCGACAAGAAGACACAGCCTCGATCGCTGAGCAGCTCCTGAGGTTGACCGTGACGTAGCATGAATCGGTGGAGCAGGAAGAAGGCCAGATCGCGCGCTGTAGCCGCTGGGAGGGCGGCAGTTTCGGCGTATCGCGTGAGGTGGTCTACAGCGACGATGGCCCAGCGGTTACCAGCAGACGTCAGAGGAAGTGGCCCATACAAATCGATGCCAACACGCCCAAACGGCCGGTCAGGGGAAGGTAGAGGTTGCAGACCTGCTGGCGACAGGTGCGTTGAAGTTTTGCGGCGCTGACAATTGATGCAGGAGCGAACAAAATTCTGCACGTAGCGGTACATCCCTCGCCAAAAGTACCGTTGGCGGATGCGGTGGTAAGTTTTCGATACCCCAGAATGCGCACACTGCGGATCAGTGTGGAACGATTCACATACAGTCGAAAGCCGCGATAACGAAATCCCGAGGGTACGAAATTCTCACCGCAACGAAATATTTTCGGAGCACCGGCGAACGCCCATAGGAGTCAATGCATTTCGTAATTCGCGACTACGAAAGATAGTCATACCGCAGTCCCTCATTAACGAAATTTTTGAAACACGAGTGTGCAAATATCTACTCTCGCAACATTAACTACATTCGAAAACTGCTGAAATGCATTCATGCTGCACTTAAGTTGTGCAAACTATCGCTACAGAGTTGAGAAGCAGCCGCCATCAGTTTACAAAGAAACAAAACAAAACTGGCGACAATGATGATGATGATGGCTTGCCGAAACACCTGCTCGTTATCGGGACTACGTAGCCAAATCCACATTCCTCATGGAGTTTCGTTCGTTGGCTTGGCTCTGTGCTTGGCTTTGTCGGCTTTGCGCGCACATGGTCGCGTGTGTGGAGCCATTTGTGGAGTCGTCGCTTGGTGCAACGTGAACTGTGTTGCGATTGCTTCGTCCGATTTCGCTGCCTGCGAAGATGCCGCCTCCAACGAAAAAGCGGAAGTCATCACGCTGGAAGATAAGGCTGCAATCATCAGTGAGGTGGAAAAGGGCAGGAAAAAAAATAGACATCGCCGAAGAATTCGGCGTTGCGTGCAGCTCGCTGTCCACGATTCTGCGCTGATCCAGCGGAGCCGGAAGAAGGTTCACCTGTAGGCGCACTTGATGACGGTACTGGGACAGCGCAGTGCCGCCAACTGACCAGTGCATGGGGCGAACTTTGTGCCGTGGCAAACGAGATTCCCGATCGAGAGGCATGAAATTGCTGCATGGTAAGGCCCGCCAAAGCAAACTTACTGACTTTTGGAAATAAAAGGTGTTTTTTTTTGTAAATTCCGTCTCTTTTCTGCCGCATTCTCCGCGCCAACGAAATTTCCGCAAGAGCGAAATTTTGTGCTTTCCCCGTCGATTTCGTTATTGCGGGTTTCAACTGTATATCAGAACGCAGGCTACGGGGTATTACTAGTAGCCACTGGCGGCCGTCGCCGCTCTAATTGCGTCGGTGGAGGAGGTCGTCGCGAACGGCAAAATGGTGAGCTTTACGACGCAACGCGCGAGTGGGGTGTGGCCGATGGATCAGTCAGCAAGTCTATCAGTGAGGCAATCCACGACCCTTGCGCTGTTCGGTAGCGATGGTGTGAATGTCGATGGAAGAAACGGCAGGGGAGACACTGAGCTGGGGCATTGGCAGGCAGGCAAGGGAGAGCGCGACAGGGCGTCGAGGTCAGCATGCTGGCGTCCGTTGCGTACAGTACGCGGATATCGTAGTCTTGCAGGCGAAGTGCCCAACGGGCGAGACGGCCTGAGGGATCTTTCAATGACGACAACCAGCACAGCGCATGATGGTCGGTGACGACATCAAATTGGCGACCATACAAATAAGGTCGGAACTTCGTAAGGGCCCAGATGATTGCCAGGCATTCTTTCTCCGTGACGGTGTAATTGGTCTCGGCTTCAGTAAGCGTGCGACTTGCATATGCCACGACATATTCCGGGAACCCAGGTTTGCGCTGTGCAAGGACAGCGCCGAGGCCAACACCGTTGGCGTCCGCTGGGCCCTCTGCGTGGGAGCCCAGTATTCAACCTCTGAGCCATGCGGGTGCTTGAAACTGTTTTGCAAAAAGGTCCTATACAGGCTTCATGTCGGGAAGGAACCACATTAGCATATGCAATATAGCGTGGTAGAAGAGTAAAATAAGCACCAGGCGTCGCACAACGCAAGTTCTGTAACCAGGCGTCACACAATGCGAATTGCGCAACGAGTAGCTTGTTGAATGTTTCCAACCCATTACAAAGGGCTCTGCCATAATTCTTCATCGTCATCAGGCACAGCATCAACAAAGTGCGCATAATGCTTTACATGCGTTTAGCAGGTACCAACGCTCTCCGTAGAATGACGAAAAAGGCACAGTGCCTGCTGCCCTACTTCTCAAAAATTACGATGATTTACAGCGTAGTGGGTTCTCGCAAGTGCACTTGTATTGGTTACCAAGGAAGCCCATAAGCGCATTATCAATTTCCTCGCGGTCTCAGTAAAGTTCTTCGCCCCCCCCCGTCTCTCCCATGTCATCGTATGTTATACAGCATGGCGGGAGAGGGAAACAGTGACCGGGCGTCACCCAATGCAAATTACATAGCTGGTGGGCCGTTTAAAGATTCCAACCCATTACAAAGGGCTGAGCCATAATTCTTCATCGCCATCAGTCCTCGCGTCAACAAAGTGCACATAATGCCTTACAGACGCGTAACTGGTGCCTGGCTTCTTCGCAGAATGACGAATAATGGCTTAGTAGCAGCTTCCCAACTTCACAAAAATTTTGATTTATGGCGTAGTGGGTACCTTTCTAGTGTACTTGTATTGTAGCCCCAAGAGAGCTTACGGGCTCTAGAAACGCCGCTCTTCCAGCTTTCGCTGCGACTGTGCTGCGGTTTCAGCGCAGGCCTGGCGGTTTTTTAGGTCCCGAAACGCACAATACGGAATTTTTTTTTAGGTTCTGTCATGAAAGATGGCTAAACAAATGGCACAAAGATCTTCTTTAAATATGCATTGTTGAATTTTATGTGCCACGGTCATTTCTATTGCTTTTTCTATATTGTTACTAATCCTAAAAAACGAGTAAATCAAGGAAATGAGGCTTTTTAAATTGGCTTATAAACCGCGTCCTAATTTATGGAACTGTTGAAGGTGTAGGCCAAATGAAAGCTACATATTTACGGGTGTATAAGGGTGTGTCCACGGCTACACCCCCTGTCTAAGAGTTAATGTTTTAATCGTAAATACGGTCAAATACAATTTTCCTGCTTCGTTTCGTTAAAAAATTATGGTAGCTGTGAAGACTACTAGAAAAATGCAAGAAGTTAGTGTTCGCACGCGGGTCATCAAGTTCACGTGTAAACACTTGCGTGAGCACCAGATGGTCAGAATTGCTAGAGAGCCTTTTAAGATGCATTTTTTTCATTGTATATATAGCTTATGTCCAGTGGTACCTGCGATATTTCTTTTATAGGCGTATAGGTAAGGATATTACCCTTGAAACAATGGAATATTCTTAACTCTCTCATGATTTTTATAGTGTTGACTTGGTTCCGGTCGCCATGAATAATGCGATGGAAGTCCATCTGAAACTTTACTTACCGTAAGCTTCTCCACAAAAATAGCTAGGTGTTTAGGTGGCTGCCCGTATGTATCATGTTTTCAGTCTTTCCGTCTGCTCTATTTGATTGTAAATGCTCGAAATAGCATTAACCCGCACCCTCTTTTGAATAGCCTGCATAAATGAAAAGCTAGACTGCACTGTAATTTCCCTCCGTAGTTAAGATATCTCTCCATTCGCTTCTTCGTGTGAAGCCATTTTTTAGCAAATTGCGGATAAAATGACATTCCTTTGTGAGGCGTGCCTGCAATGATGGAGCGCAGAAAGCCACGAGGTTCATAGTCAACGCACGTGTCTTACTAGGCCCGCTGCCATGTTGGGAGTGACGCTTGTTTTTGAAGGTATTCTTATGTCAACACCCATTGCATGTGAAGCGTTTCTGATGCATGCCAACTTGTATATTCACAGCTTGGCGCCTGATATATGAAAGGAAGGAGCTTCATAACGCACCTGATTTGTATACTTGGTAAAAGTAGTGACGGTTCTCAGTGGACATTTCATTAGGAAAATTGTGATGTTTTATTCATATTACTCGCCATGTGCACATTTGTAATGTTCATATGGCGTATCATATGATTCACATGACTCCGTGCTTTCGTAAAAGCTGAACAGATGCTCACGAACGAGGCACTATGACATTAATGGAAGGCGAGAGTGAAAATAATGTGTTATTTGTCTTTTTATGAAATGAGACATCTATCTACCGGGAATATAACTGATACTTTATTAGAATTACACTCGTGCTGGCGTCTCTACGCATATGAAATGATGTATCTGTTCATTTGCTCCCGGCAATATAATCGGGACAGCCAGCGGTTCTCGCACGACGGCGCGGCAGCTATAATTTGAATTTGAGGCCTTCGAAAATCTTCCGAATGCTCGACGATTATTCGTTGCTGCCTTCCTTTCTGATTACCATACTAGATCCTCGTTCTGTTGCTATGTCGAATAATACGTCAAAAAGTAACTGCCTCAAATAATACGTTCCTCTTGAAAATCACATTTTCTGTTCAACCTGCAACTGAAATAAGCGATGTTCTGTGAGGCATTGTGCTTCTTTTGTTGCTTCACTGTGAGTCGTGTATTTACGTAGGAATACTTCATGTTATGGCTGTAACCCAAGAAAAAAAAGAAGAAAATCGGCAGACAAGGAAGCATGATCAGTAAGCGTGGGACTTTAGAGAAGCGAGTTCGTTGAGTTCGTTTAATTTTCACATACGCTAATGTCAATAACGCCCTTGAAATCGCGTTTTCTCCAAGACTTCAAAGAAGCGAACGGCGTGGGAAGAGCATGTGCTTCGGTAGCAGCGCGTTGAGAGAGACGTGCCGGCAACAATTTCTAATTTACATATCAGAAGGAGGCTGATTTTGGATCCACAGAATGTAATTTCTTTCCTTTGGAGCAGCACATGAACAGCAACGAAACAAAAAAAAGGAGTTTGCTGTATTTAAAAGCGCCGTGAAGAGCACAAGAAGAGTACGGACAAACACAATACAAGACTGATGACGAGCGGCATCCTCTCAAATCCGTCTCAATGCATCAATGAAGACCGTTTTCGGGGCACTGAAGCAGCGCATGTCTTTGACGTAAAAGATGCAAAAGACATCCGGGCAGAGAATGCGTAATGTGGAAATCGATGTTACGCGATTTGCCTATGCCGCATTGGCTCGCTTTTTTTTTAGTGATACGTTGGCATGCGTATTATATATATATATATATATATATATATATATATATATATATATATATATATATATATATGAAAGAGTGAAATTTAATAGAACCAGGAAAGATGAGTGCCAGGACACTCTTATTTGCATGACATGTTATTGTTGCACTGGCTGTCGTATATTTAATTTACAGCACACTTTGGTCCAAACACCAAGAAAGAGGGGGTGGGCACACAAAAAACTAATTGGCAACACATACATATTCAATAAAAGTTGAAGCAATACAAACATGAAGCAATAGAGCACAATATAACAAATAAATATATTTAGGTGACAGTAAGATGCATCCATGAAAGACATCCAGAAGAAATCCTCACGAGTAGGGGCCCACCGCTATCGATGAGAGAGGAACCGGTTAAAACAACTCTCTCGAAATAGGCCCCTAACAAAAATCCCACTGGTTATACACCCACACTTTGTGGCATGTTCCTCCTCTGGAGAAGCTATTAATAATTAGAAAAAAAAACATTTTTTTTTGACTAACGTATATTCATCTGCCATATCCTCTTTTAAAGGAAACGTGAAAAAGGGTTCTTTACCTAGAGAAAAGGCGATGTCAGCAAATATAGTTTCACTTTATATCTCCCTTATAATCTCGGGGAAAAAAAAAGAAACAGGGAGAGAAAAAGAAAAGAGAAAAAAATGTTTAAAAATAATAACAATAATAAAATGACACGAAAAGAGAGAAAAAAAAAATAATACAAAAGAAAAAAAGAGAGAAAATGAACAGAAAAAAAAGAAAGAAAAGAGGGAAGAAAAAGAGAAGGAAAAAGAAGAAGAAGGGAGGGAAAACATGAAAAAAAAAGAAGATAAGAAAAAACAAACGGACCAAATATGTACTGGACATATTGTTATCAACCCTTGCCATCAACGCGGCCTGGCTAATTTGGCAATTATTACATGATTGACTTTGTGTGATTATACTACATGTGCTTGTATAGATGTGATTTGAAGCCGATACAGTGCATCTTTCTTGCGATCTGATAATAATATTACATTCTTGAACTTGTGTAATTATACTACATGTACTTGTATTGAAGTGATTTGAAGCCGATACAGTACATCTTTATATCGTTATGATAATAATCATCTCTCAATACCTTTGTAAGAGCCGGTGGAGTTAGGGAGGAGCCGGGGTAGTAAATAAAAGTCATAAAAAAAGAAAAAGAAAACCATAACAACTAACCTGTATTCAAATAAATCCTGTTCAGTCACTTATCAGTTTGACGAGTTTTACAGTAGGCCTCAAAAGGACATACTGGAGGACAAGCTCAACACGGACCCATCTCTCCAGCAGAGTGACCCAACAAAGAGAGGAATGGAAAGCCTACACAAGAGAGACAAGAGTAAAAGAAAAGAATGGAAGACTTGTTAGTCAAGACGAGCTCATCGGAGATCCATTGTATCAAAACAGTTGTAAGTCAAGATGAAGAGAAATCGTAGTATGTAATCTAGAGAATTATGCCCTTGGAGGTGGCTTCGCTGGGTGGTGGGATCAAACCGTTACTTTTTATTTTCTATTTTTTCTTTTAATAGAAATTTTAGTACATTTTGTTCTTTTATCTAATTTATCGATTTTGGCCTGCGATACTTAGGTGGTGCAGGCAGGGCATAGTTTTTTTAATTTATATTTCATTTATTTTCGCCCAACTCCACTTTAAAGTAAAGTAAGGTTATGCATACCATAATTAGGCACATATATGCAATGCGAGACAGTCGCAATAGCTTCTTTTGTATGGTTATGAACAGAAAGAGACGTAGTTATCAAAAACATTATCATATTACTTGCAGGTCTTTCACGATTTGCCAATTATTACCTATGTATTGCTAGTGCCGCTTTATATTTTTTTGCGTACTTACTATGCTTGTTGTTGTCTTTCTATTGAAACATCGAATATAATATAAACATGCTTAGCTTGCTGATATTGCATTTTCGTTGCTATCACAGGCCCTATTGCCTGTGTAATTCATGTCTTGTAGAACTTGTTTACTTGACCCGAGTTTTTCGGTGTCTACCAATGAATAATTGTCCTGTTCCGATTGTATGATGTCGCACGCTTCCAATCGTATTTGGACTATCTCCACGTGTATCCGCAGAAGCAAGACTCATCCACTCATAATATGAAGAGCATGTCGCGAGCTCTTCTCCAAGGGAGCAAATATGGCGCAACCTCGATCCTTTAAACAGGCATGAGAATTTCCACTGAGGCCTTGCTGTATGTGGAATCAACGGCGAAGTCAACAAGCATGTTGCCAAATGTCTCAGAAATCCGCATTACGGACTCACAAAGGTTCTGATAAGAATTATCAGCTAATGCATACGAAGTTTATATTATTTTCGGTAACCTCTACTGACACGATGCCATTATATCTGAACGCCACATGCATGTGGAGGTCTCATACTGTGTCATAAATGAAATATACCGTAACTCTACAGTTCGAGGTCTTTATTTAGCTCGTTTTGAGCGCTACGCCAAGGTGGACATTGTAGCTCAAACATCATTTTTTAAAAGGAATTGAAAATTTGCACTGAGTGGTTGCGTTATATTGAACTAGCTGTAAAGTCAGCGTGCACATTGCGCTTAGTGATCCGTACACCACTGTGATACAATACGTACAACGCTGCGTGGAAAATCAATCTCACAAGTACTAGGTACTGCACAAACAAAGGGTTTGTGAGAACCGTACATATTGGACGGAAATGATTCCGTCACAAAACGTATGCAAATCAGATTTCAGAAAAAAGAAACAAAGTGGCATATTTCTGCATCTTCGCACGTGAGTAAGCGCATATAGAGGCCTGTAATTATGCGCAAATGTGTATACGCGTCGGAGCGGAAGAGCTAGGACGTTTGTGGCATGTCAGACAAGGGAGCGCTTCATCGACTGGAAGGCGGAGCCGCCGAAATGTTTCCCGTAAAGGGTGTAATTTGCGCCCAAAGCACCAATTATGTGGAGAACAGCTCAATGCGGCTGTATCTAGCGACGTATGTTAAACGTACTCTGGGAAACAAAAAGCTTCATGTCAGCTTATGTACGCTTTTAAAACAAATCGATGGACTAGCTACAGTGGCCGCTCACGTTGTAAGATGCTGCTTTGTTGCCTTGTTGTTTTTTGTATATATATATATTATAATATATATATATATTATATATATATATATATATAATATACACAAAAAAACACAAGGCAACAAAGCATCATCTTACAAGACAAGAAATTGGGGGACGCTCAAGCTTCGCCTTTAAGAGTTGAACGCGACAGCGATATCCGGCCTCATCTTCATCGTGCTCTGTTTCGCTTGTCATTATGTTCAGTCACACGGTGTCGCGCACGCGCACGCGCACACACACACACCACCACACACACACACACACACACCCACAACACCACACACACACACACACACACACACACACACACACGCACGCACAAACACACACACACACACACACACACTCGACATGCTTATAGCAAAGGTAAAGGTTTCCGCCCTCTTCAACAGCACTTTTATGACAACAGTGTACCAACTACGTGTGTCTAAGAGAATGCGCGCACTAATGTGTATGCCCTTTGTAATGGGCGGCATGATTTAAACCAGCAGCAATTACGCACGTGGTACTTTTCGAAGTTTCGATGCGCCTACTACGTGTTTGTAAGGGAATACGCGCAGTAATGTGTGTGACTTTTGTTTTTGGTGGCCGGCTTTAAACCACCAACTCGTTATGCAGTTCACATGGCGTGACGCCCGATGGTAATAGACGCTTATACCCCGTCTTACTGCGATATTACATCTCGTACCGTGACACCTGTACACAAGCGCGTATGATTGTGAAGCATTAAAGTTAATTCAGTGCAGTTCCAAGAGATGGAGTGGCTCTGTGGTAGACCCTGCTTGTACGCAGACGGCCTGGGTTCGCTTTCTTACCGAACCTAAGATATTTTATATTTATTTGATACAAGATGATGATTTTCGCTCACAACCAACGACGCCAACGCCGACGCCGGAATTTCTGTGGAACGAGCTCTTTAACGATATCGCGTTAATAGCAGCGTGGGCGAGTTTCAATGTAACGGTTCAGACATAAAATTGTTGCTGAAAGTAAAGTCCAGGCGTGTACGAAATGTCTAAACTAAATCTTATAACGCGATAGCGTCACGAACCCGGCCGCACCGCAGAAAATCTGGTGTCGTATGCGTTGGCGATGTCGTATGCGTTGTTTATGAGCATGAAACCCTGACGGATGTGAGGAATAAAAAAATCCTGGCAGATGCGACGCATTTTTGAAATCTATTTCATGCGCAACAGTAAGCAAGTAGCTGCCCATGCTGTATTTTTTTGTCTTTGAGCCGAGAGTTACGAGGTGGATTGCCGTCTTTGTACAAATTGAGTAGTTGTGTGCATATCGTGGGCTTACAAGGCACATCAACTTCACTGCACCTAAAGAGCAGCTATGGTCCGACGTAGCGTCGGCACTCACGTTACGGCATAGAAATGACTTTTATCGAAACGAAGTGTAATGAGCTTCCGTCGACGTATTCAAGCGAAGATGGGGCAACTGTGGTTTCTCAGGATAAAGTAATAATTAAGTGTACGCTGTTGAAGACATCAAACGGCATGTAAAAGAATGATATCCATGCGAATCAAGGCAGGTTACAGTTTAAGAAACACTGTCTTACATAACATTGCGACGCTAAGACAGCTGCTTAATACCGTAAAAGCGAAGTAAAAATAATTCTTGAAGCTGTACCGCGAAAAACTCGCGTCAGCGCGTTAACACTCATCGCCATAAAGGTCAAACGGGAAAGAACGAGCAGAACACGTTTTGAGAGTAAAGCGAAACTTAAAAGAAAAAATTCAAAAAAGGAGAAACGACTGAAGGAAGCGAAAGGGCAAATTATTAATAGGGATTAAATCTTGGTGCCAATCAAAAGTACTAACCTTAACAGGTGATGCGGAAAATAGTACAGTGTCAGAACTTCCGATATGCAAATGATGACAGTACTGTAGGATCGCCCGTGGAGCGTAACGTCCTTATATTTTTTCTAATGTTGCTGGTTGTGTTCTATAGCGTTCCCCTTTCTCTCTTGCGTCTGGCTAACTACGTTTTCTTGTCTCTTATCTCCTTACATTTTTTTCCTTTTTATTTATTTTAAGAGGAAGATAATACAAGACTGCTTCCTGTTCCTTTAAAGGGGCCCTGCAATACCTTTCTTAGTTATATTGGAATAGTCTCATTATTGACGTATGACTCTTCACGAGTAATATGCCGCAAAAATTTTTCGAATTCGTCAAGTCTAAGTGGTGTTACCGAATTATAGAGATCACGTTCCGCAGCTTTCTCCCTCAACTCAAAGCCGCGAGCGCGCGGAAAGCTAGGCAGCGAGTCGACGGAGGGAGCGCAGAGGAGCGAGGCTCCGCCGAAGAGCGCCGGCGGAGTTTTTTTCTTCATTTTTTTTCTCTCTGACGTCTGGGCGCAACCACGTGGTCTGTGCCGCCACTTCCGGTCGGCTTGCGTCGTTCTCGTCGAGCGGAGTCGATCGCACTGTGTATCGCGCGTGCTTGAAAACTGCGCGTCGGTTTGGTAATGTTGGGTGTGCACCTCGAACGCCGTAGTGTTTTCATCGCTCTGCCAACCATGAAAGCAAACCTGCGCGCTCGTTTGGAACGAATGACAGCTGAGATCGGTTTCGGCCCATACTCCGATACACCGCCTCGTAAGACGGCACTGGAAGACGACCCCAAAGCGCCGCCATTACCGGACGCCAGCATTGTTATCGGAGAAACGCTGCGCCCTTGCCTCGGTCGATCGTGAGAACGTGCCGACGATGCAGTTCTCAGCTGACGAGGCAACACTCGAACGGCTGCCACTCTCAACGGCAACCGGCGATGGTCAAAAGCACAGAAATATTCACGTTTTCGGCACTGCGCATGGCGAAGAAAACGGAACCACGCAACTACGAGCAGACGAGCTGTCGGTGAGACCGGAAGTGCTAATATTAATGTTTTTTCGGTGTTTTTAACGCGATAACATAATATAAACATACATATTATCTACTTATTGAACTCAAAATTAACAACGAAAGTAATAATGAGGGTGTTATCGTCATTATAACGTCAGCCAATGGTGGAACTGCCGACAATCGCGTCATATTTTGCGGACTAATACATCATTTGTCGAGAGAAGAGGGAGCGATTTTCAGCTGACTTTGAGAATTTATTGTAAATTCCAGGCCGTGCGCATCGCTATAATATTTGGCTCGCGCGTTCTCGGGAGCCTCGACTACCGATCGGCAGCGCTTTTTGAGCATGCTCGAAAAGTGTTGCAGGGCCCCTTTAACGCGCCTCTTTTCATATTGTGCTTGCGGGTTGACTGTGAACATTTGCTGCCTTTTTTTCTGTTTTAGTATTCTTTCCATTACAATAAATAAGCACGAACCACCGCTACCACGACCGTATTTATATATAAATAAAACACACACACACACACACACACACACACCACACAACACACACACACACACACACACACACACACACACACACACACACACACACACACACACACGCACACAAAACCTCCAGGACTGATAAGAGGAGGAGGGCCGAGAAATGCATCTAAGTCACTCAGGAGAGAGCTTTGTTTCTCGGCGGTAATTAGAAACAACGTTTTTTTTTTTTTGCTGTTGTCCTGGTCACCTCAACACCGCTCATGCTGGTACGCGTCGCAGGAGGTGCCATCGAAACGAGGTCACCCGCCGCGTTTACACCTTTTTAAGTGAAATTTTTATTCGTGGACTTCCTAGTTGTTGGAAAAAGAAAGACGTTGCTGCGCTATTCGCTATACACGGTAAACAGGGAGGGCGAGTAAGCTGCCGAAAGATGCCGACGTGACAGGAGTATGGAATATGGAAAGCAGCGCCTGCTGCCTCTTCTAACGCGCCCACGCAAATGTGTTTATCAATTTTCGGGGCGTTTCTGCTCGTTGTTGGACCTTTCTTTGCTGCGACCTGCTCCTGCTTGCTCGACAGCTCTTGAATACAAGAAAGGCATCTGAGCTGAGCGCTGAGTTTTATGGTCTTTGTGATTGCTTTGTCACTGCATAAAGTGGTGGCCACTCCTTTAGCGGTGGCCAATCTTTTAGCGGCGGCCAATTATTAGGGCCAAAGCTTCAGATGCCTCATCAAACTCGAAATTTGACCGTCGGCTGCGTCGGCATCAGCACGAGTGGTGCACAAAATCATCTGATGACGTCACACATCGCTAAAATGTGTGACGTCGAAGAAGATGGCTTTCGCCTCCTAGTCGTCTTAGGCGAATGCATAAAGGACCCTGTGAGTTTTTTTAATGCTAGACCGTCAAAAACAATACAAGAAAAGAGGGGCGCTCATCTCTCTACAGTGCGGCTTTCTCGTCACATAGAATCATTCTAAGTTTATTTTGTGTTGTGCCTCAAACAAGACCACAAATGAAGTCTTACTAGTGCACAACGAATATGGCGTACATTACTTTAGCATCCTGCAGAGGCATCTACGAAGCACTTCTGAACTCACATTGGTGAGAATCATAGAACAGTGGTAATGAAAGAGCGCATGCTTGTGCATGTTGGTTATTCAGGACCATCCAATTCGCCCGTGGAGATGAAAGGTCGGACCCGCCGCATATGGAGCGAATAAAGCAAAAATATTCAGTCATAACTTTCATACATACTGCCTCACACATGCTGAAGAAGATTGAGAGGATTGCAAGAGTAAATGTCGTGTATTTAGAGCCGAATAAGATTTCAAGTCTTAGCAAAATCAGCCACCATCATGCTAAGAAGCTCCAAAATGTGCAAAGGAGGCTTTGTTGAGTATTAGAGCAACGTTGTATATACGCTAACGTTGTCCTATGGCGAAGCATATATTCGCCAGATAGGTCGTTAGCGCGCCATCATCATAACTTTAAAAAGACGGTGATTTTCTAAGCAAAACTCAGAGAGTGACTTAACGGGGACGGCAAAGCGGACTAATCTTATAATCTTGCACGTAGCGTGACGCTAACCGTAGGTTATCATTTTATCGGCCCTTTGAGACCTCACCTGCTTTGCTGCTTTAAAGCAGTTATGCATTTGCACGACTTGTACAAAGAGTCAAGAGTATGCTCCGCCTTTCTTCGGTTCGTACACGCTTCACTGAAATGGCAAAACTTCGGAAGTCAGCACTCTGTTCGTGCTTGTGCATGTTGTCCTGTGTTCTTCAGTGCGCAAGAAAAGTTACCACAGTGATCTCAAAGATAAAGACATTTACCCGGTTTGTGGTATATTTTGAGAACCTTTAAACATCTCAAAGCGTCCAAAAGGAGGCAAGTGGCCGCTTTTGAAATACACACGCCCACCAGGGCTCTGTGCACAGACAATACAGCACGAGTTTCCGTCTATGAATCAAACCACTTCATTCTGTCTAGCCGACGACACAGTCATGTTGTGAGGCAGTGGAGTTCTTCTTTGAGGAAGATGAATTGATGTAGCCAAAAGCACGTCCCAGAGGCTCTTTAGAAGATGATTCATTCCCGGGGAAGCTTGAAAATTCGAGTGTTCAGATCCCAATGAATACGCGTCTACATTTCTGAGTGGTCTGTCGTCGATCTTCTTAGCATGAGAGCACCTAAACAGAATTTGTCAAAGAACGACTTCATTTGCTTCCGTGGAGAACGCGCCCTATATTTGAAGCGTAAAGGGTCTCAGTGATTGCAGCGATACGAATGAGCATGTCTCCTTCCAACTGCGCTCTCAAGGCCCCCCCCCTTTTGAGCGAAGCACTTGATACGATACCCACGAGGCTCTTCTTACCGAAGCGTGCAGGACGCGTTGAAATTTCATGTTTAGCGGCTTCTCTACTATCAGCTTCTGAATGATGCGCACCGTTTCTGGGCCAAAGTCTCAGTGGTGAAAAACACAATGTTGAAATCGAAATATTTTTGTGATTCCTCCTGCCGATTTATTATGAAGTATCTTATCAGACATCATAAGAGACTTCATGCATAAGAGTCTGTCAAGATACTATATGCAGTATCTTAGCAGACTATCATACTGGGCCATGCCACTAGGCGGACTTTTCTCTTGCTACCTTTACAGAACGGCACGCAGAAATTCTTCTTAGCGATGTACAAAACGTCATCGTGTTCCCGTTGTGTGCATCGCGATGTAGCGTCGCCCTCGAAGTGTGCGTGGCACTTAAGCCAGAGCACCCTCCCCGTCAAGGTCGATGGTTGTTCAGTAGGAGAGTCCGTCTTTTAACTGCATACTGTCGTATTGGTGAGAGTTATCGCTATGTCTAACATTAAAAATGCCCAAAGTTGCGTATTCCTCCTGAACTTCTGTCTTGTTTGGATTTCCGCAATGTAGTTCCCATTAAGCTGAGGATGAGAGCATGGGAGCATTTTGTTTTGAGCAAATTAGAAATATAGTTACGAGAAGAGGGATTGAAACTAATGCGTAAAAAAAGAAAGATTAAATTACCAGTTCACTAACAACAATATTATTTCACCATCAGAATTGACTGCATTCATTTTCTAATGTTCAAGATACTCGAAGGCATACAATGAACAACAAGACAACATATTCAGATAGAATGCAAAAACATTATGGCTTTCATGTCACAAGAGTGCTTTTCCGGGAGGATGTCCTGTTTTACTAAGTTTGCGCACGCGCGTTGTGGAAACTTTCGCGAGTCATAATGGTCCTGTTCAGCATTAGCAAAGACGTTCCGCAGACGTAATAATAACCTAACTCACTTCGTTGCACCTCGTAAGTTATGCTGTCGTAACCTTTTGAGTGATCGCGAGAAATCTCAAGAGTGAACACTCATTAATCAAATGTTGCCAAGATGTTCCTTCTTCTAACTAAAAAAGCAATGTTTACAGTGTAGTTTGCTTATTGTTTAATTTGTGAACACATAAAGTTTGTATGCCGTCGTTTTCACAAAGTTTGAAAATGCCTTCATATTATATTCCTCAGACATATTGCAAAAAAGATAAAGTTGGCACACTCTTGGTCTGACGGTCCCGACGTGGGAGTCGCCTGCTGCGCGCTGACGCGCGCCTTGGAGGACCCAAATAAAGTTTTTCAACCAACCAACTAACTCCAGTAGTTAGATTAGCCGCATATTTCTTGTCTTCTATTTCGTAGATGTGGGAGGCTTTGGTAGTTGGCCTTTTGGAAATTTCGCCTAAATCAGTGTACTATACGTTTGCTTCCGCTTCGTTGGTGAATGAAGTGCACTGTGCACTAAGCAGATTCCCGTTTTTTTTTAATTTTTGTAGTGACGCAGTAGATCATGGCATAATCTGCAGGTGCATTCAAAAACACAATTACAGCCCATGCGCTACGCGTTCCGAACTAAATAGGTATTGGCAACCGAAAAAAATAAAAGTATCCGTAAAAAAGTGAGTACTAGAGGCGCTGTGCTGCGAGACTTCATCGAGTTGAAGCGGCAATGTATAAATAATACTTTAGATGACTTGGACATACATAATTTTCGTCCTAAAAAATTGCATGAAGGGGAGAAGTACGAGTAAGCAATGCCTAAACAACCGCAAGTTGTTAGTTGTAGGTACTAAAAAGTGAAACAAACCTCTATAGATTTACATACGCTTTGTTTTTGCTTCCTCCAACTACCAAGGGAAGTTACCTGGCACGACCGCTACATAAAATAAAAGCAACTGGTTTTTCAACTATCACATCCTTCAAACGATCGCGAACTTGCGCCATAGCAACGTCAAAGTACTCAGCATGGACATTTGCACATTCCACATTTAATGCGTGGGCCATTAACTCTATCAATGGAGCAGTGGGGTCCCATCAGGGTTGCCACTGACTTTCGAGTAAATGTCGCCAAACAACGAGCAGAAAGTCGCCAAAAGTCGCCATTTTTTTAGAAATTTCGCCAAAAAAGTCGCCATTCTAGATGTGTGCGGCAGCATCCTAGTAATAGGAATTTCCACTGATGTATAGCCCCGTAGAATACAGTGTCATTCAAAGCCCTTAAAGATATTGACATTTCTCAATACCAGGCGCATCGCCCTTCACCATGGGAGTGCTGGGTGTACCTGGTTCTCCGACTAGCCGCAAGATGTGCGCGGAGGCGCAGTATGAAAGGATAAACGCTCATGATATCCTTCCATCCCTGTGCGCTCGTTTCAAAGGTAAAAGTGTGGTAAACCTTGGGCAAAAGCCGCGAAGGCGTTGTTTGTAGACAGCTTTACATCCCTCATATGAAAAAAAAGGATTAACAGGTTTATTGAAAGTAGTAAGACAGAATTCTTACAGGTATCGTTCATTAGTGAGTCTTATACCTTTTAGTGTTATTATGATACCGGACGCACTGTCCCTTTCATATATAATCACTTATATCTACCCGCGTCAATCCAGTGCGTTATAATTGAACAGGTAGACATTGTAAAATGTTATATAGCAATTGTTTTCTTTGCACACGCTCACCGAGAACAGTAGAAAAATGCCTGAATAAATAATTTTTATTGCACGAACCCCGCGTATCCGCCCATCTTCGCTGTACGAGCTCGATTAGGGGATACTGCAGCGGTGAATAGGTCGCCAAGCTATTCAGAATAGTTGGAGCTTTGGCGGAACAAATGACCGGAACACACGACCAACCCGTCATCTAGCCCCTTCAGAAGCGAAACTTTAGCGAAGCTCTGAAGCATTTAGATGAATCTAGATGAATGAGTTACGAAGCATCTAGATGAATTGAGGAGATACACACGAGTTCAGGACGGACATACAGAACGGCGCGTAATGTGCACCTCAAAACCCAGAAAAATACAGAAAATAGTGCCGCTCATTCGTTTGGAAGCACTGACCTTAGGATGCATAACTCAGCGGAGACCTAAGCTGAAAATCGCCAAAAATTCGCCATGTCGCCATTCATAATTTTAGGTCGCCACGGGCCTCTCAAATTCGCCAATTTGGCGAAAAGTAGCCACCATTGGCAACCCTGGGTCCCATTAACTTACAGGAATACGAGCGAGTACATCGTGCGCTGGATTGAACATAGCAAGGCATGCTTGTGGGACCACATTCGAAGCATTCAAAGCACGTGGGCATGTGTACTGCCACGTGGAACGCAAGGCTTAAAAATATATAGATATTGAAATTGAGAAGCACGTGAGAATGGGTGCACCATGCGTCTAATGACGGATGCATTTTCCTCCTCATTGCGCGTGAAATTTCAGCACTCACTGCATTCGAAAGCGCCAGTAATGCAATCTGACGGCCTACAGCGCCGATTATCCTCCTCACTGTCCCTGTCCCTTCCCGCACCTGTCCAACCTTTCAGATAATTTCCGAGAGCCTGTTTAAAAAAATGTTTTGCCTCATTTACCCATGTTTTAGTCTGTCCGTCTTTCGCACTAATCTGTTCTGCGTGAACGACCTTGGGCTTTCCAGGAATTCCAAGTGACGCGGGCATCCACTATTCTAACGGTATGACACCACCATAAAATAAACGAGGGCCGCACTGACGGGACGACGTTTTTGCGCAAAACATCATTCGCCAAGGCAGCCGAGAGGACCTCCAGCTATTCGCTCCTTAATATGCGCCATCTTGCCTTACCATCTCTTGCTTTCGCAGTATTCAGCGCACTTCCCTGTAGCCCGACACTTCGTTCCAGCTAATGTTACCTTCGCCCGCTTTTCTACGCTTTTGTTTATTCTTTCTTGCCTTCCTTACTTTCCATTTTGAGTGCATGGTGGCAATTAAAATTTCTCCTGACTGAACTCGCGTTCTTTCGCTCCTGTTTGCCTCTCAGTTCAAACCAAAACAAGAAATATTTACTTCCGTTTGTATTCATTACTGAGCTCTATCATTTTTTCGAAATGGCGTCCTATATTCCTTTCTTATTTATTTAATTCGCTTCATTTACTTCACTTCGTCATATGGACAACCTACTCAACTCTTCCAGATATGATCAGCATACTCGAGCTGATCATCTTGTAATTTCCGCTTTGAAATAAAATTTATAGAAGAGGTCGGAAAGTAACAAACGTTAAGCCATGCCAACGACAAAGTGTCAACGTCACAGACATTCTATTTTTCCATCCATAGAAAATGAACTCTGAGAAGAGCTCGAAATGTGCTCTCGCGACGACCTATCCTAGTTGGAGCTTAATCATCAAGCTGTCCTGGAGCATTCGCGATATCGTTACAAGAACTTCTTTGCTAGCCATCTTTACCAAACACAAAGCGACTGCCTTACTTTCTCGTCTTCTGTTTTTTTTTTTAAATTTTTCCTCCTTCTCGCTCAGAACGCATCTCCTCAGCCATCCATCACACCGCTCAGACGTCTCTAGGGCAAAGCGTGATAGCGCAGTACATGCAAAGTACCCTCCCCTCCTCCGCCGAAAGAAATAGAGACAGAAAGCGTGTGAATCTTCCGTTCATCATTATGTTCGTGCACAATTTGTTATTGCCTTCGTGTCGTTTTTAAAACTATTTAACCTTCTCCACGTTGTTATAGCATTAAAACACTTCCAACGCGCCCGCTAAACTTGAGTCTCTTCACGCTTTTTAGCGTTGACCCTCCTCTTTAATCGCCAGACGAAACTCTGCCGCCCTCTCCATTCATAGGAGCCACACTAACGAGCACACTGCATAATGGTGCGCGTCGCGTGCTTCCTCTTTCGCCACGACGACATCAGCGCACCCGATAAGCAGCAGGCAGCAAGAACCGCGCCGTTCTTACACAGCAGTGTTGCTACGCGCTTAAGAAATAAACGTAGCACATCGTTGCGAGCGCCCGTCATGTACTTTCGCTCCATCGCTCGCTGGCCATACTGGCGCTGCGATAATAATATGCTTTACTCCCTCAATTGCTGGGCTGGGACGGTGAAGCGTGTGAAAGGGTTCCGCGTTTTTCTCGAAGCACGAAACTTGTGCGATGTAGTGCAACGCTGAAATCACCATTGTTTTCGCAAACTTGAAAGTCATGACCGTTATTTACCTTAAGCTTGGCCAATCCGGACCTCGGCGCACGAACCGGGAGATGAGAAAAGATCGACGAGTTTAATGATTTCTAGTGCATAAAGTATGTTTCACAGTTAGAAAGCTTCGACTGTGAAAGCCACGAACGTGCACAATTGACAATCTTTTTGCATGAACGCTTCGTAGTGATCATATTTACGTTTGAGAGTGTTTTCCCTTCGTGGTGATGCGAATCTCTACAATAAAATCGCCACCTTATGTCAATCTTGTTGCCCTGAGCTGAATTTCGGATACTTCAAGACCGAAATACATCTAGAAACTATATGTTGTGATCCACGTGAATACTAAAACGTTACACCAAGCACTATATGACATAAAAAGTTCACCAACGATTATGATAATGCTTAATGCGAATTCTGAGCGAAGCTTCGTGTTGCGGCAACGCCAACTGTATTTGAAGTTTGCCTATCCGCAGTTGTAGCGTTGTAACATTCGTTACATATTGCCGCAAAAACTACCAGCGCTCGAGTGCTACGCACACCACTCCATGCATTGCAGGCGTCGCAAACAAAGCGAAACGCCGACAGCCGCGTTACGACAAGCAAAGCCAGACGTCGTGCGCGTGCCCGGCCTGCATGCGCACGAGCTCCGACCGAGGGGCCAGCGCGTGTGACGGAGGAAGAAACGAGGTGACTTCTACAGACTCCGCTTTCGCTCTCTTTCGTCCTCGTTCGCTCTATCGTTACGCCGCCGACGCCAATGGCGACTCCGCTCAGCGCAGAAACAGGCGCCCAAGAACTGCGCTCAAAAAAACGCCAGGCCTGCGCGGAAAGCGCAGCACAGTCACAGCGAAAGCTGGAAGAGCGGCATTTCTAGAGCCCATTATAAACTCTCTTGTGGCTACTGATACAAGTACACAAGCAACGTACCCACGACGCCACAAATCATATTTTTTGTGAAGTTGGGGAGCACCCACCACGACATTATTCGTCATTCTGCGGAGAAGCAAGGTGCCATCTGTGAGGCATATGTGTACTTGTTGACACGACGGTTGATGACGATGACGAATTATGGCAGAGCCCTTTGTAATGGGTTGGAAGCTTAACCGACCCTACAGTTACCTAATTCGAATGTGTAACGCCCGGTCGTTATTTAACTCTCCCACCACGCTTTATAAGATACGTTAACGTGAGAAAGAGAGAGAAAGGAATTAACTTTATTGAGACCCTGAGGAAACGGATCGTGGGAGCTTTATGGGCTTCCTTGGCAACCAATAGAAGTTCACTTGCGAGGAACCCACTACGCTATAAATCATCATAATTCTGTGAAGTAGGGAAACGGCCACAATGCAATTTTTCGTTATTCTGCGGAGAACCGTGGTACCCCCTAAACACCTGTGAGGCATTATCTGCACCTTGTTGATGCTGTGGCTGATGACGATGAAGAATTATGGCAGAGCCCTTTGTAGTGGGTAGGAAGCATTCAACAACCCACTCGTTGCGTAATTCGCATTGTGTGGCGCCTGTTTACGGAATTCGCGTTGTGTGACGCCTGGTTGTTATTTTACTCTTCTACCACGCTACTTTACCTATGTTAACGTGGTTCATTCCCGACAGGAATCCTGTATAGGGTCTTTTGCAAAACATTTTGAAGCACCGGCATGGCTCTGAGGTGTCCGTCCAACATCCATGTGCTTGATGATGTAATTCGTGTCTGGAAACAGGCAATAAAGTAAAAAAATGGCTCTGAGGTAGAATAGTGGGTGCTTACGCAGAGGGCCCAGGTTCGAACCTCGTTCCAGCCTGGAAATATTTTCTTATTTCGTTTTTTCCCTATTTCGCGCGATAATGGCTACAGATACCGGCGGCGGCGGTGGCGGACAACTGGGGCGCCAAAAACGGCCCTTCTTGTGATCACATGACAGCTTTCGCTGTAAAATTGACCAACCGACCGACAGATTGACTGACTGAAGCACAGCATACACTCCCAGAGTTCCCGGTACTTGTTGGAAAAAAAAAGCGCTTACAGCATAGCTGTTAAGGTCGAAGATAGCCGTGTGTCGTAGATAAGAAATCATCATCATGAAGGGCATGCGCCATCTTCGTCCTCTTCTTGATTGCCTTCCACTTTTTCCTCTTCCGCTTCGCTACCAAAAACGTGCGCCTACTTATCCGGCGAGGGATCCAGTAACTTGATGGGCGAGAGATCGAGTACAGAGAAAGAGAAAGAAAGAGAGGAAGAAAAGAGAGAGAGTTAAAAATTGAAAGGAAGAGAAAGAGAGACTTTCTTGGCGAAAAATAATTTTTGGCCGAGGCGAGATTCGAACTTACGTACCGGCGATCCGAGCGTCCTAGCCACTCGGCTAGCGAGCCACGCTGGCAGATCAGAGCATAGCCGTGTTTAGTATAATGCAGCAAGGTGGTGGGGGAGGAAAGTTAGTGCGAGGAGGAGATATGTGAGAGTTAGGAGGATGGGAGAGCAAGTAAAGAGAGAGAGGGAGAGAAACACAGAAATAGATAGAAAAAAAGGGAAGAAACACAGAAAAAAATAGAAAGCAAGAGGCCGACTACACAGAGAGAGAGAGAGAGATAAACAAAGACACAGAAAGAAATAGAAAGAAGAAGAAGAGAAGAAAGGAAGAAAGAGAGAAAAAGCCAGAAATACAGAGAAGGAAATAGACACAGAGAGAAACATATATAAAGCAACACACTCAAAGAGAAGATGAAAAAAAAACGCCAGGCCTGCGCGGAAAGCGCAGCCCAGTCGCAGCGAAAGTTGAAAGTGCGGCCTGTTGTATATTCTCTTGGGGCTACTAATACAAGTACACTAGTAAGGTACCCACTACGCCATAATCATAATTTTTGTGAAGTTGGGAAGCACACACTACGACAGTATTCATCATTCTGCGGAGAAGCGAGCTACCAGCTACACATCTGTAAGGCATTATATGCACTTTGTTGATGCGACGGCTTATGACGATGAAGAATTATGGGTGAACCCTTAGTAATGTGTTGGAAGCTTTAAACGATCCACTATACGTAATTCGTATTGTGTAACGCCCGGTCGTTATTTCACTCTCTCACCATGCTATTTAAGATACGTTAACGTGAGGAAGAGAGAGATAGGGGGGAAAGAACTTTATTGAGACCCTGAGGAAATGGATCACAGGGGCCTTATGGGCTTCCTTGGCAACCGATACAAGTGCACTTGTGAGGAACCCACTACGCTATAAATCATAATTTTTGTGAAGTAGGGAAGCATCCACTATGCAATGTTTTGTCATTCTGATTACGTGTGCAATTTCCTAACGGGAAGAAGGGCAAAGATCACGGTAGGGGACCTAGTTTCAGAGGACATTGACATGGGCAGCGCAGGTACGCCGCAAGGCTCGGTGTTACCACCAATGCTATTCAATCTGGTTCGAGGGCTTACGGACCGAGCTGCGATCTCAAGTGCCGCCGCAGCACCCTCCGGACGTGACGGCGCGGTAGACGAATGGGAGTGGGAAGACCGAATGACCAGATACAACGATATCACAAAACATTATAGGTTACAGAGGGTCATATTTCCGCCACCTCACCCAAAATTGACAAAAAAGCAGTCTGCCGAATGGCGGCGGTTACAATCTAGGACGTATCCGAATCCCGCGCTCTCGCACGTCATATATCCGTGTAGGAAGAAGAGACAGAGACAGCACCCTTGCTGCGGGCAGGCTTTTATTCTAAACTTCGTTTTCCTTCGCTTCGCCCTAGCCGGGTATGCGCCCGTGCCCGAGCGCCGCTGTCTTCCTTACACTCGGCCACGCTGCGAGCACGGTGTCCTGCCAAAAAATGACCCTTCACTGGCAGTGGTCGTTTCCTCGCTGGTAAACCATTCAGAGGTCCTGGGTCCTGTACCATCATAGAGACGCCGGCTTCTAGAGACACCGATGCTTCTGGCTGGAGGCATTGGCTGCCTCGCAGAGGCTGCTGACGGCCACGCTGCGACACTGCATGGCGAGCTGCCGAAATCTCTGGCGGGCGGCATTGACTGTGCCTAGACGGTCGGTCTTGTGTACGTGGTGACTTGTCTTGGCTAGCTGCTGAACATTCTGGGGGGCGGCATTGGCTGTGTCGCGGCGGTCGACCTCGGCCACGCAGCGACGGCGTAACATTCTTGCGCTTGTGTTGGATGACCTTCTTGCTCAACGGTGGCGTATTGGACACGTTGTACTTCATTTTTTCCATCCCTTGTAGGTCTCCAGTCATGTGCTGTGGGCCCTTCCCTTTCAGGACGTCTCCTGTGAGCATGTGAGGGTGCTTCTTGTTGTTTTTGAGCTCACGTTTTCTGGTTTCCTTTACCTCCACACCAAGAAAACATGGGTGTGTTCTGGGAGCTTCCCGGTGGGTATCTGTTGTTAACACGGCCACTCCAATATTTTTAGTCTCCCGTACAACAAGGCGATCGAGTGCGCCTTGGGTAGGTGACTGCTCTAGAAGCTGAGGAAGCGGCTCCAGTGAGTAGTCGAGCACGGCAATGGAAGCGATGGGTTCTTCCGGTGCCTTCACTGGAGGCGTGCCAAGAGCGGCAGAAGCCGACATCTCCGCGTGTCCGAGCAACGTCGAATCTGAGGCCCGCTCCTCCAACCGCTCTGAATGAGGAGTGCTCTCGGCCTCCATCAGTGATGTTATGGCGTCAGATACAGGCGCAGACTGAGACTAGCAGCGGTGTGCAGCACCCGATTCCGACGTCTTTTGTAGAGCAGGCAGATTAGCTCTCTGTCGTGGGTCTCGAGGGCACCGATGGTTCATCAAGACGGTGTCCCACGTGAGCTCGATCACCGACGGAGGGCATATTCGTGGACACGCGAGCTGCATCATTGAGGTGGCGTGCCTCGCAACTCCCGTGTGCGGCATAGGCTCGGTCGGCAGGGAGGGGATCGCACTCATGAAAAAGTGGTCAAAAAACAGTAGTCAATCTTGCACACCACTGATGCCAGGATTGTTGTTTCACGCCTTCGTAGTTGTGCCATGCTTTGGCAGCATCACGAAGGCGGTCAATGGCCACGCACCATTTCTGTTGGTCCGTCCACGCCTCGCGAGCTCCAAGAGCGTTGACGGTGGTCACCCAATTGTCGGCGTCGTCTTGGAAGCCGCGGAATTCCGGTAGTTCCCAGGCAGGTGCTACGGTAGGCGAAACTCCGGGGCATGACGATGCCAACCAGTCGATTTGGTATGAGAGCTCCGTGAGGGCACACCGCAGCTCTCTGCGGCTCTCGGGTGAGCTCTCTTCATGGTCTTGCAAGGCGGCGGCAGCCAACGCGGCATCGAGCGAGTGCAGTGCTGGCAAGGCGGCAGGACACAGCACGGAGATTGACGCTGCCAAGGCGTTCACCGTGACTCGGAGTCGCGCGATGGTGGCGCAAAGCTCGGCGGCGCTCTCGGGCGATCCGCGCGTGGTGCCTGTGGTGACGTCCGAGGAGTATGACACGATCAACGTACTCACAGAGGAGGGACCCTTGTCCGAGGGAGCTTGGACAGCACCCCTAAGCGGCTTGGGTGCCGATGGAGTACTGAGTAAGCCGTTGTCGCTGCGGGAAGCGTGGACGGCATTCCCGGGATCCTTGCCGTGGGAAGCGTCAACCGCGTTCCGAGGCAACCGGTACCCGTGCGATGTCTTGTCGTGAACTGGTACTGCGGCGTCGATGAAGGAGGCTTGAGCCGCCGACGAGGCCTGGACGCCGTCCACGGACGGTGCCTGAGGCGCCGACAGATTGGCAGGTGGTGGCGAGGAGGCATGCACGCCGTCCCTGGGCGAGAGGAGCCCGTGCGCATTGTTGCCGCGAAGTAGCACGGCACCGGACAAGTAGTTCCCCGGAACCACAATTGAGGCCTGGACGCCGTCCGCTGGTGGTGGGATGGATGCTTGCCGCGGTGGTCTACTTGCGGGATCCATCAGCGAGGAAGCGTGACGGCGTTCCTCTGGAAGACGCGTTGCCTCAAACTAACAGCTGGGGGTTCGCCGAAGCCTTTCGACGACTGCGCCATTGTAAGGAAGAAGAGACAGAGACAGCACACATGCTGCGGTTGGTTGGTTGGTTCTAGGATCAACCAACCAACCAACCTCAGGGGGAATAGCCCAACCCACGACGGGGGATCGGCCAGCAGGCTGTTCTATTCTAAACTTCGTTTTCCTTCGCTTCGCTTGCTTGCTTGCTTGCTTGCTTGCTTGCTTGCTTGCTTTCTTGCTTTCTTGTTCCTTGCATTTGGCTCACACCCACAACGGGGGATTGGCCAAGAAGCCGGCAGTTACAGTCATTTGGAACATTGGGTTAAAAAAAAAGTCAGGGAAAGGGAAAAGTGGCTTTCTTCAAGTAGAATAAGGCGATTCTCGTGATACGAGAAAAGGAAATAACGATATAAATAAGATTATGTTTTCGGGAAAAGGGGATGGGAAACAAAGGAATTCGCAGACGGTCCGCAGACGTTCCTTTTACTGAACTACAATGAAGCAGCCCCAAAGGCGAGGATATTTAGAGTACTTAGCGGTATTCCCAATTCTTTTAATATAATTTCAAAGCATTTTTTCCTTTGGTTTTTAAAACGTTGGCATCTTAGTAGATAATGGTCGATATTTTCGGCTTCGTTACAGTTGAGACACAAAGGGGATGGGACCAGACCAGACCTGCTTGAGTAGAAATTAAGCGGTGGAATACGACATCTTAATTTAGTGATGGATCCTTCCAATTTACGCGTGGGACACCATTTATTATCTCATGCAAAATGCAAGTGCGAATATTCTGAATTCGGTAATTTAATCTTTTATGAGTCTTCAATAAGAGAAAATTTTCTGAACCTCGCCGCTGTGACATAAACTGTAAGAGGCATAACTGACAAACTGGGCCTTCAAGGGATACTCTCGCGAGTGAGTCAGCCCTAGCCGAGTATGCGCCCGTGCCCGAGCGCCGCTGTCTTCCTTACACCGGATATATACGAAACGGACAATGTAAACAATGTGAATCCAGAGCCACTCTGGAGCATATGTTATGGGAATGCCGAGGGATTAGTCACTATACCGAGAACGCGGCCTCTAGTGACAGCCTTCGCGCACGCTGAGAAGCCGCGCTGCTCAGCTCCGCCCTCGAGGATCAGCTCTGGGCCGTCCAGCAGGCTGAGGAAGCCGCCAGGGTTCAAGGACTCCTGGCCGTCCTAGGCAGGGCCATCGGCCCGCCCCACCAACTCGCAGGACTCGGAATACAGTTATTTCCTTCCTGCGGAGAACCGTAGTTCCCGCTAAACACCTGTGAGGCATTATCTGCATCAGGTTGAGGCTGTGCCTGATGACGATGAAGAATTATGGTAGAGCCCTTTGTAATGGTTTGGAAGCATTCGACAACCCACTCGTTGCGCAGTTGCATTGTGTGACGCTGCTTACAGAATTCGCGTTGTGTGACAGCTGGTTGTTATATTGTTCTTCTACCACGCTATATACATTTGTTGATGTGGTTCCTTCCCGATATGAAGCCCGTGTACGGTCTTTATGCACACGAGTTTCAAGCACTGGCATGGATCTCTGGTAGAAACTGGGCTCCCACGCAGAGGGCCCAGGTTCGAACCCCGCTGCATCCTCATAGTCTTTTCTCATTTCGCGCGATAGCGGTTACAGACACCGGGGGCGGTGGCGGACAACTACGTGGCCCAAAATTGCCATTGTCGTGATCTATATCAGCTTCCGCTATAAAAAAGAGAAAAAAGCATGGCGATGTATAGTGCAGTGTAGCAAGTATAGCTTGTCGTGTGGCGTCGAAAAACTATCATCTTCATGAACCGGCACGCGCTCTCTTCGTTATCTTCTCCATCTTCGTCCGCTTCTTTATTTTATTTTTACATACTGCAGCCTCAATGAGGCTATTGCAGGAGTGCGAAAAGAAAACAAAACAATGACAGCAAATCAACATTCATGAACATGCTTCCAGAAATTCTTTCAGTGGTAAGCAACGCAATCTTTCGGGCAACAAATTCCCGGCTTCTATAGTTGCAGGAAAAAAGCTAGATTTGAACATGTCAGTGCGGGTGAAAAAAGTTGTAATGTTAAGGGCGTGGTCACTCCGCGTAGATAAAGGTCTGGAGAACTGAAGATAACTGTCTAGAGTGTTGAGCTCTGCTGTGAGAAAAGCTCTGCTGTGAGCCTTGCGCGACATTGTGCAAGCTGCGCTGATTTTTTGTTAGTCCTTGGGAACACTCCCACTATTCAAAGCTCACGCGGCGCGTTTCTCGCACGAGATGAATTGCTAATGCTAAGTAGCCTTCTTGGAATGTTCGACAGCTCTGACGCGAGAAACATTTAAGCACTACGCTATGTTTCAAACTAGAATTAACAAAATTTGACAGTTTCTCCCATCACGCGCAATTTCTCCCCACATTCATAAATTTGCTAGCAGATAATTTTTACTGCGCATTTGTAGAGTCTGTTTGACACTCACTTGTGACGAAGTCAATATGTATTTTTATGAATGGATGCCTACGAGTGGAGAATAAACTTGAAGGCTCCTATCGGATCGGATCTTTTGGAGCAGATATTTCGATCGCGTCTTCAGTGAATAACAGCGTCACTGTAAGCGCAAACACAATAAATTATACGATATCTGTGTCAGCAGCTCTGAGTAAGCAACGGGGTGCATAATGGATTACAGAGTACGAAGTGACAGAGTATCAGAAGGTGCAAGCGTGATAACGTCCCTTTATTGCAAGCATTAATATAACACGGCCCTCCAGGCTACGCGATAGAACAATGGTCAAGCGGCACATGTTTCGAGGAGGGCTGACGGCATTGGTATCACTCGCGAACCGATGCATCGGCGTAGTTCCAATAACGGCTCATTGTAATTCAATTTCCGTTGCCCCTAGACACTTACCAGGTCGTTGTCATGGTCACAGCGCAAGAATATCTACAAGCGAGCATGGAGCCACGGGAAGCTCACGCGGAAAAGCAGCTTGTAGCTATCCCGCAAGATAACTTCCCGATGGGGTTTCTGGGACTTGTTCGGCCTTTGGAACCGAGTGCCAAGGCTTTGTTGTCGTTTGCTTTTCATGCTCGTTTTTTCAGTCCTGAACATATCTGATACATACATCAACAAACCTGATACGTACGTACCTCCCCCTTCGCCCCCCCCCCCACCACACACACAAACACCAAGATAGAGATGGAGCCCAGGAAAAATTGGAAAGCAACCAGAATGAAGCATAATATGGGCCATGCACTGGTCCGTAATCTGTTGGGCTGTTTTCCCTGCTACTTCGACCTTGCGGCGAATGAGTAGAAACTTACAAATCGTACTGATTATCTCCCGGATGGAATCGATGCGGGCTAATGCAGAACCCATTAGGCGTTTTATAGAAAGACGATATCTGAAGGTGGCCTTGCACCTTCAACGGTACTCGTTTAGAACTGCGGCACATTCTGGACCCATGGCAAAGCAGCACCTGGGCGCTACACGCAACGAAAGCGCTGCTGACTTTCTTGCGGGCCACAAGCCTGACCGAAACTTTGTAAACAGTGTAGTCTATGTATGTGTGTGTGGTTATCAGTATTGTCGCGTAAACCTTGATGTAGCTATTTTCTTTCAACTTTTGGCTCGTTCCAATGTCGCGGGTCTGCCCAAGAGCAGGGTTTGCGGTGGTGTCCTTGAGTGGCTCACCGGTTTTGTTGTACGAGCGCGTTATCTTCCTTCCTACGAGGGTCTGGTTCCCATTTAGGAGACCGCAGACAGCTCTGCATCCGCGGCGCCGAAGGTATGCGGGGTGCGGGGTGACTGTACGGTGGAAGCCTAACGGATGTCGCGGCAGCTTCCTGGTGTTTTTACTTTAGTTTAGATCATTATTCTTTGGGTTGACGGGGGTCATCGAGTTCAAACTCGGTGGAGACCGCCCGCGATTGGTGTACCTGTTAGAATTCGTGACACCCGGTTGCGTGTCGTCAACGGAGACTTCTGAGTGGCCCTTTTTTGTTTGGTCTCTGCGGTGGCCTTCGGACGCTTCCAGGGGAGCGAGAGAGAGTCGCACCGGAGACGCCACGAGAGCAGGTTGCAGCGAGCGCTGCTCAGAGTTGTCAAGAGTTATGTAGCGTACAAGTGTGTACAACCTCTAATTAGGAAACTTAAGCCAAATAAATCAGTTTAGGAGAAAGTCGGTGGATCTGCTGTGTACGTGTCATCTCTCCGGCGGCGACCAACTAGCGACCAGAACACTACGCTACAATATCACAATCATCACCCAGCACCTGGGTAGCATGACAGGCGAATAGCCAGGTAAACATCTCCATTTTTCATTAAAACATTTTTCTCTCTTTCTCTCTACGCGCGTTGTTTGGTTGCGGCGTTGAGCAGTTTTACCAATTGTCTGGACCCTGCAGTTGTCACAGTTGTTCTGTCAATGCGTCCGACTCCACCATTCGAATAACCTATTTTTAAATGTGACATGTTATGCCTTGCACCAACTTCTAACATATACACATCATCATCATCCTTTTATATAGCCTATACAGGACTATGGCCTCACGCAATGATCTCCAGTTTACCCTATCCTGCACAAGCTGATATTTAACTCAGGGTAGATTGCTGCCGAGTAAAGAAGAAAATGAAGTCGCGTTTCTTGATTCATGTTTGCCCTGCCAGTAGAGAGATCCCACATTTCATTCAAGTTTTTTTACTTCGAAGTTTAGCACTCATGAGCTGGTCGTGCAGGTTCCATTTTACACTTCTAAATGTGAAGCATTTCTTAGCGAACTTCTGCGACTTTGAGCGTGTCTGTCTATCTATCTATCTATCTATCTATCTATCTATCTATCTATCTATCTATCTATCTATCTATCTATCTATCTATCTATCTATCTATCTATCTATCTATCTATCTATCTATCTATCTATCTATCTATCTATCTATCTATCTATCTATCTATCTATCTATCTATCTATCTATCTATCTATCTATCTATCTATCTATCTATCTATCTATCTATCTATGTAGCCGCGTACAATTTTGTACTCTCCTGGCCCTTTCGTTAAAGAGATATATACCAAAATTGGTATGACATAGCATGACGTATGACGAACATAAATCACAGGTCATAACATGAAAATCATGGCATGCATGTCATGAATGGCATGATTTACATGGCATGGTCTTGATGCTCTTGCGGCCGTTTCGTTAACTTGATATATACCGAAATTGGTATGCCTTGACAAGTGTATGACGAACGTAACTGAGAGGTGCTAATATGCAAATCAGGACACGCATGTCACGTACATCATGATTTACATGGTAGCGCCTCCGGCCTTTCGCGGCAGTTTAATAAAATGGATATATACCAAACTTGGTATGACGACACATTTCTGTATGCCGAACGTAAATGACAGGTCGCAACATGAAAATCATGATACGCATGTTATGGTCGGCATGATTTACATGCCACGCTCATGGTGCGCTCGCGGCCGTCGGTAGCGTGAAATACACCGAAACTGTATTACGTGACGTGACTGTACGTCGAACATAACTGACAGGTGGTAACATGACAATCATGACATGCATTTCATGTACAGCATGATTTACATGTCCCGCTCATGGTGCGCTCGCAGCAGTTTCGATAGCTCGATGCACACCAAAATTGGTATTGGGCGACGTGACTCTATGACGAACATAAATGACAGGTGGTAACATGAAGTAATGATATGCATGTCATGTACAGCATGACTTGCATGCCACGCTCATGGGGCGCTCGCGGCCGTTTTGCTAGCTTGATGTGCACCAAAATTTATAGCGTGACGTGCCATTAGCGAATGTAAATAACGGGTAATAGCAAGATAATCATGGCATGCATCTCATGTACAGCATAATTTACATGCCACGGTTATCGTGCGCTCTCGGCCGGTTCGCTAGCTTGATGCATACCAAAATTGGTATTGAGTTACGTGACTGTACGGGTACCTAAATGAGAGGTCTTCACGTGAAAATAATGACATGCATGTGATTTCGGCATGATTTACATGACACTGTGTTGGTGCGCTTCCAGCCTTTTTGTTAACTGGATTTATAACAAAATCGATGTGACATGGCATGAGTGTGTGACAAACATATATCACAGGTCATGCATGGTATATACCAGAATATACGTTTAATCGGCATGGCACGAGAACGACAAAAACTGATCTCATCGATTGGGCAGTATCATAGTAGGCCTTTAACCGATGAGGTTGTGTTAGGTCCTTGGCCTGACGTCAGCAGCACAAGTGTGGTCATCGATGCAGTCGTAGCCTTCTTACAAGCCACTGGACTGGATGCACGTCTTTAGATTTGCCCCAGCGTCACGAACTATATTCTCATCTCCCTACCTTACCATCGTCATTCATCACTCTTTCGCTCCCCTGTCCCCCCCCCAGTGTAGAGTAGCAGGCCAGAGCAAACTATAGCTCAGGCCGACCTCTCTGCCTTTCTGTAAATAAATTCTCTCTCTCTAATCGGCATGGTATATAACAGATAGTACATGCATACATGCATGAAAAACGTGCGATATACAATGAACTAGATGTCATGACTTCACTTCATTTGCCGCAAAGAGAAACAAGGCGATGTATGTAGCACTTTGCTGGCTGTTTGGCCTTACATCGATTCCCACATTGCGTGGAATCTCCCGCATTTTTGCGACTTGGGCTATTTGCAATCAATTTACGCGGGCGTGCGCGACATTTATCGTATTTTTCTAGCTTGTACCGATGCTTTGATCACAGGAATAGTTGCAGGGACAATATCTGATGGCGCATGCACGTGTGACTGTGCGTGCGCGCCTGTGACTGTGTGCATGCGTGTGTTTGAGCATGCGTGCCGGGTTCTTGTGTGCTATGTGGGTGTGCGTTTGTGTGTGACAGAAACGCACATGCGCACTCACGTGTGCACGTGCGCACGCGCAGGTTTGAATATCGCTTGCATCCGGATAAATCATTGCAGCCTCTTAGAATTAAAATTGCGCCCATTCTTTCCCATTAGAATACTAAATGCCGCAGCTCACTATGGTCATTTTATTCAGGCGCCTTACCACGTTCAAGGCCTCTAAATAAGATTCTCGTCGATGTAGAGCACACAGGTTCGTGCCTTCGTGCCTGCATCAGCGAGAAATGTAAATAGCGTATTTTCATGCGCGTCAGCATGGAGGCTATGATGCTCGAGCATTTCCACCTAAGAGGCTTAGTTTCCGTCTTTTCTGGCAGTAGCTTAGAGCTCTTCGCTAAAGAATGGCACAGTTGCATAAACGAGCGGCTTGGAAGCACGATTTGCATTTAAAGCGCACAGCTTTCGTGCTTCTACAGCGCACCCTTGCAATTTTAGACTAGTTTTTGGGCGCGTTACACATTCTGAAGTAGGATGAGTAAACTGTAGCTAACAGAGAAAAATGTACGCATAGGCAACAATTCATGTCCGTGCTGTTCGTGATGTGATTAAGAATGTCTGAGCGCACGTCCCCTAAAGCGGGACATTTTTTTTTTAGTAGGTGACTGGATCAGTTTCATGGCTGCATGAACACAGATGCTTACAGCTCACGAATTAATACCGTAAAGAAATTCCTGCTTATTATTACTTTTTGCGAATGCGCGTAGATAACTCGTTTTATCTGCTATATGAAGGCAACTACATTTTCCAGCCAAGAACCCCCAGTGCACCTCAACATCAATGCTTCCCACAAGTCTAACGCTTTTGCCACGTCTGAACTCACACTTTTTAAACAGGTTTGGAGGCATTCACAGTAACGTAATTATGCCCGGAGGTGCGCCATTTTGTCAACACCTATTTTATGCAAAGAAGAAAGCAGCCAAGCTTGCTTTAAACAATAGAAGGATTTGCAGCCTGCGTTGAAGGGTGGTGATACGGCGAAATGCGGGAGCGGCAGACAAGAAGAGGTTCGTTTAATCTTGCAGGAGCATCCCTTTCATTTTGGAACAAGGTGCGCTACGAAGGAGTGCCTCGTCTCGTCTGCGTATGGAGAGGCAGCAGCACGCTTCTATTACCGACGACGCTGTTGTCCTGTTGTCTGAAAGCCTTACGCAACGAGAAAAGAAAAGATATATCGCTGTAATTTGACGCAAACACGGCGACACAGCGCGCGCATTCATGCCGGCGTCGCTGCACACGCTACACTTATAATCATCGCGTAGGCGTCCTCTTCCTCCCCACTGATTTACGACGACGAGTCTCCCCCTCTCTGTAGAACAAGAATCTAGTAAATTTTTCTTTGTTCCTCGTCACCCACGCGGTAATCTTGCACCTTCAGCCGCAAACAGCTTGCTTCTCAGATCTTAGACGACGTGCGTTCGCCATTCCACACGAAAGAGCCCAGCGCCTGACCAAACATGACGCCTTGTCTTCAGCCATTCGTTGCCTTCGCGAGCAACGAGTGCTTCGTGCCGTCCTCCAACCATTTTCTTTTCGTCGTGACGAAACGTGACGACGACGCGGCCTCCGTATATCATTTCCGGCTTGAGGGCGAACGCGTGATGAATTTTCAACAAGGTAAGATACGCTTTTTATTGTATAAATAAATAGAAAAATAGTACGCGGATACATTTCACGCTCTCATAAACACTGTTGCGTGACAGCTTGGTTCTCTCTTTGCGACAATTTTTAGATCGGAGTGAATGCGGCGGCTGAAAAAAAAAGAAAGAAAAACCAATGTTTGGTTTTATGGCACCGAAATGCATAGTTTATGTGAGAGACGTGGGAAAAAAGAGCGCCCACAAAGACAGGATCGTTCTCGGTTCATTCTCTCACGTTTTCTCTCAAATCCACAGCGGGCAGCACTAGAAAACGTAGTTATGTGCAGGGCATAAATGAGAATTGTTGAATGAGTATTCCCCTGCCCCTGTTGCTGAGGAAACAAAATATCACAGGCCACACTAAGCTTTCCACAGTACACTATGCAGACATAGCTGCAAGACAAATCAATTCCATCTTTAGTGCAGTGTTGCCAAATATTGAGCATGTATATTTGTTCCAATTAAATCTTACTCGAACGGCGATCGAACAGGTAACACAATGAGTTTAACAACACGGGAGACTAGCCTAGCGTGCAGGTGTGAGCAGGAGCTGCAGATAGGTTCACATTGTGCGTGGCGTGCACATGCTCTACGCTTTCCGCTGTAAACGATCATAGCGTAAATATGCTTCGATTCTACGCTGAATTCTTCGCTGGTTACTACTTTATAGGTTTTTTTATTGAAAAGCACATCGTCATAGGCGTAGCACACGAGTATTTTCACAAGACACGAGCGGCTTTGTTAGGTGTGGGCCTGCGAACAATTTCAGAGTCCATGAATCCAATGTGTAAATTATATTTACCTCGTCAATTAAACTAGAACACGCGCGTCGCAGCAGTACTCTCGAAATCGCCGCAATGCTTCAAAAAGTCTCTGACACTTAATAATACGCCCCGTCTATATTTTGTGTTATTTGTCGGGTCACTCTGCGAATGGACTTCGTGCTTACGTGTCCTTTTTATGGATTGAATGACTTTTATGAACAGCCTCTAGGTGCGATTTTACGTATTTTTTATTGCTGTGGTTTTCATGAATCCTAATATTCGCGAAAAGCAGTAGTCGGCGCTATATAAAAGCGCCAACAGCTACTAAACTACATATGATCCAAGGCATACACCTCGTCAAATATCGCAGTAGACAATAGAAGGGCTATAATTCCTGTGACGCGGTTTCCCGAGTGCTACAACATTTTATTATTTCTTACAATATATATCCTCCTCTCAGATGGTTGCTCGATTGGGTTTCTTAAAATTGCGTATTAGAGACCAGTGCCTGCCATAAAAGAAGAACATATGAGTGCTTGAAGATCACAAGAAAGCTGCACAGCCTGAGCAGAAGGGAAAATTTCAACAGAAACTTCCTCGAGCGGAAAAATGAGGGGCTAATTACATCTGACAATCGTGGCGGAAAACAAAATGACGTTCTGTAGGGCACCCTAACGGTGAAAAAAAACACAACTGCCGGCTTCGCGTCGGCATTTGTGCGTGCGTCTGCTGCCGTTATGGCTCGAGAAGTTCGACGTCCCAGCCTTGTGTTGCAATTACACATTCCACCCGAGGAAGCCAGCTGAGTGCAGCTAACAGTGCATAGTTCGAGTTTAAGAAACAAAAAAAAGAAGGAAAATTTTAACACTGGTTTGAGCAGTGTAACTGTAAGCGAGGGACAAAGAGAAATACAAGGGCGTCACTGACTTTAGTTGCAACAAACAGCTGAAAAAAGTTTAGTTCGGATATTGAGGTCCTTTTTCATAAAAGGGCTGAAGACAATTATGTACCTAAATATATAGATACTGTAGCCACAGAAACATACATCATTCTGCGCGGTATGTTATTACAAAAAAAAAGAAAACAAGAAAGAAGGTGGGGCTCGCGGTTCTTAAGAAAACGGCATACGTTGTCCCTAACTCTGCGTCACGACGGCTTGGGTTAGGCTAAAGAAGTTACGTTAAACACACACGCACGAAAGCAGAAGCATGCGCACATACATAAATGAACACCTGTACAGGCACGCACGCACGCACATGCACTATGATCACACATGAGCGCGCGAGCATAAGCATAAGTTTTATTCTTTCTCTGTCATTGCGCTCTATTCTCTTCATTCCGCCCGCGCCCCTCTTCACGTGCAGGGCAGTCAAACAGCCTTAAACTTCTCGTTAACCTTCTTGCCTTCCGGTAAATCCCATTTTTTTCTTACAGTGCTTAGAAAAATTGAAAAATGGGTAAGCAACACAAAATTGAATGCAACTTGCTGGCGTGACTTATATGAACAGTGACGCATACATTAGTTTATCTAGAGGTTTTATTTCACATATTGAAGTGTGAGGTGTTAAGCGACGCTCGTCTTTTCGCTGCCCTTTTCCTGGACGTGCCGCTCCTGATAACGGTCATTGTCACTGGAAGCGGTGCCCTTTGTTCACGCTCGCGAGTCCTTGCACAAAGTGCTTCTCTATGGCGAGTCCTGGCACGCTGGCTCTATTCACAACATCGTTCAGAGCAGCTACTGTTTCCCTTTTGAGAAGCCGAGTAGTATACAGAAGCATGAAGTGTGTAAAATGGGGTTCAACTTTTCGTGGGATAGCCGCTAAATTGCTACACTGAAAAAGGCGGCACCAGCGGGTGAGCGCTTTACTGTACAAACGCTAACTTATGCGTAAGCGTTAAGGCAGCTTACTAGCAGTTACGTGCTTTATGCTGCATATACTACATTCTAACAGAGTGTGAAATATAAAATGAAAGGCCGTTACGTTGCGTGTTTACTTCGGGGTTTTACCGGGTTGTATAAAAGAATTGGTAACAAGAAAATGCGAGCAGTTTGCACTAGGTCGCGCAAACCTTGGCACAGCGAAGCACGAACCCGGCGCCGCTCGTACTCTCCGTCTGCTGACGCGTCTAGGTTCGATATGCACGGCTTCCTCATCGGGAGTACGCAGCCAGGCTATGCACTATAGAGCAGAGGTTGCGCGCGATGTCTCCGTCGGTGGGGGTAGCTTAGCTACTACGCATGCGCGGCTTGGCCAGGTGGTGGGGTATCCGGTCGCTAGACGACGCGATGCTTGCTTCCTCTTTCTTGCTGTCTTCTTTTTATCTCTCTACTTCTTTCTCGCTGTTTCGTTGATGTTCTTTCTGTCTCCCTTTTTTTCTTTCTGCATTCCTTTCACTCTCTTTCTTTCTCATTCTTTCTGTGCTACGTTTTACTCTCCTCCCTTTCACTCCTCCTCACAATCACATCTCTCCTCCTCACGCTCAGTTCCCACGCCCTTGCCACACCACACCATACAAGGCTGTGCTATGCTAGGGATTCTGCTTTCGGCCACGGTAGTGAACGGACGCAGGATGCAGGGCTCCGTTGGAGCGGCAACAGCGGCCCTTGTTGGACGCGGTAACAGGACAACTGAAGAGTACCAAGTGATTTTGCCTCAACTGCCAACAGGACGTGTCACTATGCATACCGTGTTTTTGCATGGCGACGTTCGAGCGAGACCCTATAGGGTTGAAGATTTTAGAGACGCCATAATGCCCACAGGACTACTGCCTGATGTCATCGCGCTTGGAGCCTACCAGATAAACCACGTCTGGGCGGTTACCCTGAGTGGAGAAGAAGCAACGAGGAAAATGCTCTCTTTCAAAGAACTTCAAGTGAAAGGACATCGATGCCTCATTGTGGATCCCAGGACCGGCAGATAAAACTACGGCTGCACTGGTTGCTTCACGGAGTCGCCGATTGAGATGACGACGGCGTTCGCTGTTTTCGGCAATGTAGTTGAAGTGAACCGGGAACGCTGCGCGTCGACGGCGTGAGTGACAAAGGATCGACAACAAGAACTGTACTCCTGAAATTGAGAGCGGAATCTCAGTGGATGACCTCCCCTCACCAGATCCGTGTGGCAGGAGAGTTGGCCTTGGTAGTCGCGCCCGAAGCCCCATGCAATGCTTACGGTGCAAAGGAACCGGTCATGTCGGCGAGATTGCAAGGTGCCCACGTTGCTCCATTTGTCGGCGATCGGGCATCGAGACGCCCAGTGCGTCCGATCGTACGCCGCCGTTACATAGCGCGGCAACGAACGACGAGCTAGGCGAACAGGACCATGGACGCAGCCGAGCCGAGGACAGCGGCCAAGGGTGCAGGAGATGCAGCAAGTGCGCTTGCGGAACGCAAGCCTTTGATGCCTGAGGTAGACAAGGGTGCGTCGGACATCACGGCACAAGCAACTACGGTGGACAAACGAGACGAGCATCGCAGAAGACGCGCAAAGCCAACCAGTTGACATGACAACGAAAGCAGTTGGAAGACGCGAGTCGCCAGTGCAAGGAATGGCACGCGCGCATAACACCTGGCTCGGCGATTAAACGTCCGTTGGAGAAGTCGGAGGACACAGCCAACGACAGCAAAGTAGAGGGACCACCAGCGAAGGCGACGCTGGCGCGGCGTTCGGGCCTCAGGACGAGGCCCAATGTACCCATTCACAGAGCGGCTGGAAAGCCTCCGGAGATGTCGCAGGACGACGCCAGACCACCGGACGGCACCGGAGGCGTCTAGCAGTAAGCTGGGCGTATACGGTGAGCACCATGCTCCGGGCCCGACTTCTTTCGTTTTAGTTTATAACAATGGCTAGCAACTTGTCGCTTAGCTTCGCTACCTTAAACGTCCGAGGTTTGGCCTCCAGGGAAAAGCAGGCTCAGGTTTACCACCTGCTAATTGATCGAAATATCGACGTGCTGGCTGCACAAGAGACAAAAGTTGAAGGGGAGGAGGAGACCTGGAGCATGATGCTGCGTTTTACGTCGCAGTATTATGCCGTTGTAAGTCACGCAAAGGGTGCATCCGCTGGCTGTGTGCTTTTTGTTAAAAAGGTTACGGGGTTGATTGTCCAAAATTACTTTTCCTGTGACTCGCGCAGAATAGTTCTTTGTGATTTTACTGCAAGCGCCATCGAATGGCGTGTCATTTGTGTCTATGCGCCAAACGTGGAAGCTGAACGTAAATGTTTCTTTGCCATGATTAAGCCTCATCTATGTGTGCAAAAACAGCTTGTAATATAGGGTGATTTTAACTGTGTATTGGGCGCGAATGATAGGATTAGTTATCGGTCGGTTCGCGACAGAAACGGTGACCTCCTCAAGGATATAGTTAATGAATTCAATTTGGAAGACGTAGCTGAGTGCTTCGAGGAAGGACGTGAAGTTCGTTTTACTCATTTTCAGGGAACCAGCCATGCACATCTGGACAGGATATACATGGAAGGGTTCTCGGTATCCAAAGGCAATAGTTACGCAGTTGTACCTGTTTCCTTCTCGGACCATTGCGTCGTCCAGTGTAACGTTGGATTGAACCAAAAGGACAATAAATTTAATTGGACTTATGGAAGTTAAACACGAGATTACTTCGTGATGACGATTTTAACAACTACGTCATTGACAGGATGAACAATATTCACTCGATTGATGGTTGTAATATCGGCGAAGAATGGGAACTTTTAAAGCAATGCGCTAAAATGAGAGCCATCTCGAGATTTTGTACTTAAACCACGAGGAAAAAATGAAAAAAAAATGAACTTAAAGTAACGCTTCAGAAATTGATAGCACTGGAAAGTAAACAGGCTGGCGCATTTAAAGACGATATACGAACCGTAAAACAGAAAATTGAAATTTTCGAAAAGGAACGCTACCGAGGAGCACTCCTGCGTGCATGAGCGGAGGCGTGGGCGGTGGACGAGACGCCTACTAAATGCGCGTTTAGTATCGAAAAAGCACACGTGCGTAGAAACCACATCGAAGTAATAGAGGAAAATAATATCGAACTAACTTCTAACAGCACTATCTCAGACGCCTTCTTTCGCTACTACAAATGTTTCTTTGCTGCTGCACCAGTAGACGTAGAGCGTTTCCAAGACGCGTTCCTTGGGAGGATGCCACAGTTATCTCAAGAAACAAAAAAGAATTTGGAATCACCCACAACAGTTTCGGAAATTGAAAACGCGATAGATTGTCTCCCTCCTGGAAAGTCGCCTGGACCAGATGGTCTGGGTGCGGCATGGTATGAGGCGTTTAAAGAAGAAATATCCCCAGTTTTACTAGCTGTTATCGAGGAAGCTTACAAAGCCAAATTATTACCGCCGTCATTTGCGGAGACACACACAGTCTGGCGACTATAAAATACTCATGAAAGTACTTGCAGGGAGATTGCAGTCCGTTATTAAAGAAATAGTTGGTGAGCACCAGACGTGTGGCATCAAGGGGCGTTCCATTTTGACGAACACACACACGATGCGTTGTGTCCTTGAATGCTGTGATGCTTTTCATTCAGCTGTAGCGATATTACAGCTTGATTTCGAAAGGCATTTGATTCTGTACCGCATGATGTCCTATTTACCATACTTGACCATGTTAATGTTGGATCGGTAATTACAGAGGGAGTAGTCCTGGCGTACCAGAGATGTACCACTAGATTAATCATTAACAAGATGCCGGGAGCTCCTATAAGCTGGAACGTTCTGTTCGCCAGGGATGCCCAGCTAGCCCTCTCTTGTTTGCCCTTTACATCGAGAGCTTATGCTTGGCCATTGTACACAATGAAAGCATTGGCGGTTTTAGGCTACTGGAAGCCGAAGTGAAGGTTTTGGCGTATGCCGATGACGTGGCAGTATGTTGTACATCGAAAGAAGGTGTCCAAGAGACAATTGAAGTTGTTAAGAAATTTGGCCAAATAACCGGAAGTCGAGTGAACTGGGGGAAGTGTCTGGGGCTATGGCATGGTGAATTGTCATCAGTCCCAGATGCTTTTGCCAGCATTCGGTGGTTTATAAGTCCAGGAAAGTACTTAGGTATACCCCGTCAACACTATAAAAGCACCGACGAATATTGGACTGAGCAGGTGTAGCAAATGCGAGAAAAAGCAACACGGTGGAACACCACTTGCCTCTCAATGTTTGCGCGAGCCACTGTATGTAATACGTTTTTATGAGCAAGTTGTGGTATGTGATGCAAGTGTAAGTTGTACACGAGTGAATGTGCAAAAGTTTCATAGAGTATTCGCTGTTTTTGTGTGGGGGTGAACTTGGGAAAGATGAAGTAGATCGAATCTGTTCAGACAAGTTAAAGCAGGGGGACATAGCTTGTCGCATCTATTTGTCCGGCAGCTACTTATTCGCCTTCTCTTCTTTCGGGACGTGCAAGATCCTTTTCTGCGAACAGTGTGCCAGCTACGCCTTTGTCGCATGCTACCTAACTTTGTTGTTAGCACTGCAAACATGCCTGGAGCCACGCGAGGCTTTTTTAAGGATGTTGTGGACAGCGTCCATTTTCTGTCATTGAGGTTCTCAAATGAATATCTCTTTACAGTCACTCGAAAGAAATTATATAGACATATGTGATATGATTTTTCCAGTGCCTATGTATAGGTCAATAAACAGTGGAAGCGAAGGAAAAGATGTACTCAAACGAGTGAAGAAAATGCAAATTCATTCAGGGGCGAAACATTCTTTTTTAAATTACATTCGGGTACTTTATCGGTGCGGACCTTTTTGGAAGAACGGGGTTTTTACATGCCGTGGGGTTCTCATTGTTTTATCTGTAGAAAACCGGAGACAATAGATCACGTATTTTTGCACTGTTGGGAATGGGTCTACTTCTGGGATGTTTACAGAGAACGCTGAAGAAAGAGTTTCCTCTGAATCCACATGGAATCAGGTTTTTCCAGATAGAAAACGAGGATGGGATGCTTTTTGACCTTATTATGTTTCTTGGCTTCCACTGCTTATGGCGGGCGAGAATGGTGGGGTTTCACTGCGACCCTGACAGGCGACCTGCACGTGTGCTTTTTCGCGAGAACATTGTTCAATACATAGATGTGCTCCAACAACAACACTTTGTTCCTGCCTGGCTGGCCAGGGTTGAACCTCTGGCATACCTTAAAAAATTTTAGAAAGCCAGTCCCGTAATTTATTTTTTTATTAATTTATTTCCTTTATTTTTCATCTTGACACATTCTTGTACCAATGTGTATTATTACTGTAAGTGGTGTCTGTCATTGATGTACATGTGGCGTTAATAAACCGGCAATAAAGAAAAAAAAACCGACATGGCTCAGAGGTTGAATACTGGGCTCCCACGCAGAGGGCCCAGGTTCGAACCTCGTTCCATCCTGCAATTATTTTCTTATTTAGTTTTTTTCTTATTTCGAGCGATACTGGTTACGGACACCGGGCGGCGGCGGCGGCGGCGGCGGACAACTACGGCGCCAAGACGGCCGAAGAAATGATCTCATAACAGCTTTCGCTGTAAAAAAGACATGTACCCCTTACGCGGATAGATGACGCCCTTGACTGTCTCAGTGGTGCGAAGTATTTCTCTTCGATGACCTTCGTTCCGGGTACTGACAGATTGCAGTGACGACATGGACCGTGAAAAGACCGATTTGTTACGCCTGATGGCCTTTATCACTTTAAAGTGATGCCGTTCGTGTTATGCAATGCCCCAGCTACCTTGAACGAATGATGACGCTCTCCTTCACGGTTTTTAAGTGGTCAATCTGCTTATGTTACCTCGATGACGTCATTGTCTTTCGCCGACTTTTCAGACAGACCTCGCGTCTCTCGACAATTCTTTCTGTGTTCCGCAGGCCGGACTTCAGCTCAACTCGTCGAAATGCCACTTCGGCCGCCGCAACTTACTGTCCTCGGACACCTTATCGATTCTTCTGGTGTTCTCCCGATCCAGAAAAAGTTCGCGCAGTCAAGGATTTCCCTGTGCCGACCTGTGCGAACGATGTTCGCAGCTTTGTAGGCCTCGTCCTATTTTCGAAGATTTGTGCGCAATTTCGCTGACATTGCGCGCCCTCTCACGGACCTACTCAAGAAGGATGTGGCTTTTGCATGGGTCCTGAACAAGCCAGTGCCTTCACAGAACTGACCATGCGCCTCACGTCGCCACGATTCTCGGCCACTTTTGATATTCCGCTCCAACAGAAGTGCGTACTGACGCCAGCGGCCATGGCATTGGTGCTGTTCTGGCTCAACAACAGCATGGTAGCGACCGTGTCATTGCATACGCTAGCCGTCTTTTGTCACCCGCAGAGCGCGATTATTCGATCACCGAACGCGATGCCTTGCGCTCGTCTGGGCTGGGCAAATTTCGCCCATATTTGTATGGACGGCCGTTCACCGTTGTCACCGACCACCACGCCTTATGCTGCTCTCACGTTAGGATCCTACTGGACGTCTGGGTCGGTGGGCCTTACGGCTGCAAGAATATTCATTCACGTGTCTATAAGACGGGCCGCCAACAGAGGACGCAGATTTCTTGTTTTTTTGTTCGCGTCATCCAGTAGACCCCAGATCCTCCTGAGAGCGGCGAGTCTACATTCGTGTTGGCACTTTCAGCGTTCGCCAACATCGGAGGACGAGCAACGACGTGATCCTCACTTGAGGGACATCATAACCGGCTGATGGTCCCACAAACCCTCCATCTCCTCCTGTTTGTGCTCCAAGATGGCATCTTATATCGTCACAACATGCTCCTGACGGCCTGACCTGCTGCTGGTATACCACACATATGCGTCAGACTGTACTCGCCACAGTTGCATGACATTCCAACCGCTGGTCATCTGGGCGTCTCAAGGACCTATGACCGTGTTCGACGTCTCTTGTTTGGCCGGTATTACCGCTCCGTTCGCCATTACGTCGCTTCGTGCAAGCTTGTCAGCACCGCAAAACACCAGCACCTTCCAGCAGGGCACCTGTCAACCCATCGAGATACCAACCGAACCATTTACAGGGTTTGGTCTGGACGTCCCGGCCCTTTTCCTCTATCCATCAGTGGAAACAAGTGGATAGCTGTTGCACAATTACAGTACTCGGTATGCGATCACACGGGCTATCCTACCAGTTGCGCAACCGTCGCTGACTTTCTCTCGAAGACGTCATCCTTCGTCACGGCGCTCCTCGACAATCATTACAGACCGGGTCGATACTTTCTATCCAAGGTAGTCCAAGACATCTTGCACTCTTGCGCTACAAAACACAAGTTCACCACTGCGTATCAACCTCAGACCAACGGCCTACTGAGGGCGCTGAACAGAACTATAACAGACATTGCCCGAATGTATGTTTTCTCCAGCTATCGTGACTGGGACGAAGCTCTGGCGTTTGCGTAACGTTTGCCACAACACGTCTCGGCATGATTCCGCAGGTTTCCTCCGTTTTTTCCCTCTACGGACGAGAACCCACGCTGCCCTTCGACACGCTCCTCCTCGGTCTTGATACGACATCAAGTACGCTCGCGATGCCATCGCTAGAGCTGCAGAGGCACGCGAGGTTGCCGCCTTCGTCTTAGCCTTCGCAGGAAAAACAACGAGCATCTACGACGCCCGCAACCGCGATTCCACTTCAATCATGGTGACATGGTCCTCTTTGGACGCCGTCACGGCGAGTTGGCCTGTGCGAAAGTGACTTCTCGTACTCCTTCCGTACCGTGTCCTGCGCCAAGTCACCTACGTTCACGTACGAGTCAAACCTCTGGACACTACATAGCGCGACCCCTGAAATTGTTCACTCACTCGACTCAAGCGGTATCACTCGGACCAATCAAGCACCGGGTTCGGTGCCTTCGCCGCGGGGTTGATGCTACGAAGCGTACCGAAATGAAGAGGGAGACGTGATGAAGAGGACGACGTTCCCTGATTCCGGCACGGACTTGGCTCCATCTTATGTGCTGGCTTGTCCTCTGATATACCTTGTAAATATAACTTCAACGCCTTTTTCTCCCGTAACAATATTACACAAAGAAAGGAGGAGCGAGGGTGAGGAGGAGGAGCGTCACCAGCAGCGCTGACGCCTTAGTCTGCGCACTAGCGCGGAGATGCTCTACCTTTTTTTTTCCTTCGGCGATCCACATGAACATGCTTTCTGACGGCGTAAAACGTTTGTTTTACCCACTGCAATAACAAAGGAGAGAAAATGTAAGGCAAGATCGTCACTGGTAGCCGCTCATACTCAGTGTGTGGCCTATCTCAAAGTACGTGTTGTCTGTAGACGTCGCCCATGCGCCCCAAGCGCGATTTCGGCGTTCAGACAAGCTGTTTACCTGCTACTAGCTTCTGCTTGACATACTTTAAAGGGGCCCTGCAACACCTTTCTTTGTTATATGGATAGTCCCATTATTGACGTATGATCTTCACGAGCCATATGCCGCAAAAATTTTTCGAATCCGTCAAGTCTAAGTGGTGTTACCAAATTATAGAGCTCACGTTCCGCAGCTTTCTCCTCAACTCAACGCAGCGAGCGCGCGGAAGCTGCGCGCGGCGTGGGGGAGGGAGAAGGGCGGAGGTGCGAGGAGGCGACGTCAGCGCCGGCGGCATTTTTTTCATTTTTTTCTCTCTGGCGTCTCGGCGCAACCACGGGTCTGTGCCGCAATTCGGTCGGCTTGCGTCGTTGTCGTCGAGCGGAGTCGATCGCGCTGTGTATCGCGCGTGCTTGAAAACTGCGCGTCGGTTTGGTAATGTTGGGTGTGCACCTCGAACGCCGTAGTGTTTTCATCGCTCTGCAACCATGGAAGCAACGTGCGCGCTCGTTTGGAACGAATGACAGCTGAGATCGGTTTCGGCCCATACTCCGATACACCGCCTCGTAAGACGCACTGGCAGACGACCCCGAAGCGCCGCCATTACCGGGACGCCAGCATTTTATCGAGACACGCTGCGCCCGTGCCTCGTCGTCGTGAGAACGTGCCGACGATGCGTTCTCATCTGACGAGGCAACACTCGAACGGCTGCCAATCTCAACTGCAACCGGCGATGGTCCAAAGCACAGATATTCACGTTTTCGGCGCTGCGCATGGCGAAGAAACGGAACCACGCACTACGAGCAGACGACTGTCGTGAGACCGGAAGTGTCTAATATTATGTTTGTTCGTGTTTTTTACGCGATAACATAATAAACATACATATTATCTACTTATTGAACTCAAAATTAACAACGAAAGTATATGAGGGTGTTATCGTGATTATAACTCGCCAATGTGGAACTGCCGACAATCGCGTCATATTTTGCGGACTATACTCATTTGTCGAGAGAAGAGGGAGCGTTTTCAGCTGACTTTGAGAATTTATTGTAATTCCAGGCCGTGCGCATCGCTATAATATTTGGCTCGCGTGTTCCGGGAGCCTCGACTACCGATCGGCAGTCGCTTTTTGCGCTGCTCGAAAAGTGTTGCAGGGCCCCTGAGGTGCAGTAGGGTGCGACAATGATCATTTGACACGATAATTATTCTTTGAGATCTGTTGTGACGTATATCGCGACCATACGTTTTAAGTTTCAATGATGTTCGCAGTTTGATTATTAAATTTCGAATAAAAAAAATTCTGTCAGCGTGAAGTCACGGACTTCAGGTGTTCGTTTCTTTAATGCTTTTGCCACATTGGTTCAAAAAAAGTTTGATAAAACTTTGCGCGTTAAGCCTTTTGATCCCTCAGGATACTCCTTCATTTTTACCGAGTGCAAATGCCGGCTGTCCGCATGCCCGCGACCGTGCGGGTGGGTCGGTCCCGTCGTTGGACTAGCCAGGTGCGTGACGAGTAGCGTCCTCACCGGACCTCCAATATATTAAGTTTTTCACTCACTCACGCACTCACTCACTCACTCACTCACTCACTCACCACATGTGACTTATTGTGACCCATTCCCAGGATTCGGGGACGTCTGTACGTGGCGCCATCTCATGGTAGGACGCGGCAGCAACCGCGTCCTGCCATGACTGAATCAGAAATAGGAGAAAAAATTCTCTCTTGAAAAAAGCTTTTTATGAAAAACGACTACGGGTTCTATACAGCGGAGACTTACTGGAACACTGGTAAAATTGCAGTATCGCACTGCAAAGCGTCTGGCTCCGCAGGACAATTGAACACCGCCCCTTAGAAACACAAGGGGCCCCATTGTAAAATATTAAACGCTCTGGGAAGCCACGCGATTTGTAGTCCGACACTTCAATTTTAACAAAAGGTTCAGATAAGTCTATAACTAGCTTTTTTCGTCAAATACGTCTTTTTTCCCCTATTTGCCATTCAGTTACGGCAGGCCACCACTGTCACCGACGAGAGATAGCGCTACGTGCACATGCCCCCAAATCCTGGCCATGCGCGTTCAAAACAAGCATAAAAGGTTTATAACAAGAACGTCGTATAGTCAGATAACAATAAATCTCTCGGTAGTCCGCGGTAGCTCAGTGACAAATGTTGCGCTGCTGAGCTGGAGGGCTGGCGTGGTTAGCTTTATCTGCACTTCAGTGAAGCCCAGTGGGTTAAAATCCCGCCTCCGACTAGGCTGTGCCTAATATTAGACAGCTTTATTGCTGGGTGCCCGAGCGGCTTGCGTACCCACGAGCTTTACGCGGCGGTCCCAACACAGGCGTCCCAGGGGCACCGAGGCCGTCAGTGTTGGCAGCGCAGCAGATCAGTGTTGGCAGCGATGTTTCTCGCCGTGCCTACGGCCAAAAAAATGCCCCCACCTCCCCGAAGGAATCGTGAGGAAATGCGAATGCATTTCTTGCACCGAGAGAGGTACCGTTGCCGTCAGAGATTCGCCTTCACCGACTTCTGCCATCGCCTTGAGAGGCGCCCAGCCAGCGAACGGTCGAGAGTCAGGTGCGAGCGGACGGAGAGTGGGGCGCAGGGAGAAGAGAGAGCGAACGGCGAGAGAAGGCGGCGAAACACTGCACCTACCATCTCCTACACTCTCGCGCACCACATGCTCCGGTTGCTAGGGGCGACGATAAGCGCGCGCGCCCGCAGCTGTTGCTATGGGAGAGGGCGCCGCGGACAACGCCGGACGCCTGACATAGCCCGACTAAGATATGCATTCGCATTTAAAAATCGCTGCCAACACTGACCTCCTAGTGCAGATCCCTAGTAGGTCGCGTTACGCATCACGCCAACCACGTTACTTTCAGGGCGAGCCAAGCCGAGGCTGGCTAGATCACTCCGACCGAGCGCAAAGGTGCCGAAACCCGAAAATAATGGCTCGACCCACAAGAAAGATGCCGCGTCCGGCGAAGCAGCCCAGTAGACGAAATAGAGTGGTACACGGGAAAAAAGACACGGCCGATCACACCGCCACAAGTTCTCCACGTGTATGTTGTCGCACTACACCAGCCTTCCGGAATCTTGTATGGGGAGCGCGGATTTGGTTAGGAAGAAAGAACACACGGCAGAAAAGACGCTCACTTGTAACTGAGTTTATTCGAAAGACTTCACACCCTGAAGGCTTATGCGCAGGCGCATTCACAACAATTTCTAGAGGCGGACCGTATTAAGATTGCAGCAGACGCGTGCATTAGTGCGCCTTCGCTGCATTCGACGATGAAGGGAACAAGCTTGCTTCACAGCAGCTAAGTGTTGAACCTGATTATGTGTTCACACCTTCAAGCTATCATAGATTGTCACGGGATTTCCCAGCGATTTGGCAATTTTGGGGACAGTGTCTGTTGTGAATGCGATTGCGCATATGCCACCATTTTGAAGCATATTCCTTCTGGATTGTTTTGCGCCAGCTTCAGTCGAAACTTCGACATGTACAAAACAAAAATTTGTTAGAACCCACGCCTTGCGGGAATCGGTTTTATGCGAAGCAGTCAGCGAGTAATTGCCTGTTCTGCATTTTTTTTTTGCGTTGAACCAAGCGTTACGAGGCGGATTGACGTGTTCCTTCAAGTGCAGTAGCTCTGTGCAAATCGTAGCACTGTCAGGAACGTCGACTACACTGGTGTTTAAAGGGTAACTTATGGTGTGACGTAACGTCGGCACACACTTTAGAGTACATGCATCATACTTCAGAAACGAAGTGCACTTCACGGTGCGATGATGAATATAATTAGCGTATTGCTCCAGGCTCGAGCAACGCTTGCACCGATATTGCGCCATCTGTCCTTATCTTGTGTTGTGCGCTGGATGCGGAAATGAAATATACTATCCTTACTAACCTACGTTATGTCATTTAAAGCACTACGTAGTCAATTACGTGTCTGCGGTGCTGCGTCTTGCTGAGCTGGGAAATGGAACAGTACCCTTGCCATTAAGCATTCTCACTTTTCTTTTGTGGTAAAGTTGTTGCGAATTTAGAGCATTGCGTCCTGTTTTCGCTGTAGCGCAACAGGAGGAAAGTTCGAGGTTGTCAATGGAGCCAAATCAATGGAGCGACAAAATGCTGGTCGTCTGTTTCAGCACTAACTGTAGAGCAAGTCTGTTGAATAATTTTCTTTCTAGATTATTCGTTTAATTTGAAAGCCCTCTCGACTAAGACAAGCAACGCGGCTATTTTCCTTAGAGGCGCGAAACCTTATCTAAAATTCTCGGTTGTTACGAGCGGCTCTCTGCAAGGGTGGGACTACCACTACAACGCTGCCCGCTTGCGCACGCGGCTGCTGTTGACTCTGGGGCAGCTAGGCTACAGAAACGGCAGGTGACGTTTAGCTGAACAATAAATAGCATGGAGTTTACTGTACATGTCTTCTTTAGGAGCCCCGATTGCGCATAAATTTTCCACATGGCGCTTTGTTGTCTTTCGGGGCGTGGTTGCAAGAAACTCCAAATTGCTCCGTGTATCTATACATTTACATTATTTGTGCTCGTACTTATTTGAATTACTGCTTTTTCTTATGCTGTATGGACAAGTTTGTTTGTAACTTTGACGTTTATGTACAGGCACATATAAATTGTGGTAAGCCTGTTGGTTTTTTTTAACAGAATCGCGTTAAAGAGCTCGTTTCACATAAAGTTCGGTTTCAGTATCGGCGTCGGTTTTGTTGACGGCGTCGTTGGTTGTGAGGGAAAAATCATCTTATTCGTGACCCCCAAATCGAGAAATGCAAATAAAATCAATGATAAAATCTCTTGATTCTAGTGAGAATCGAACCCACGCTGTGTTCGTGGCAAGCAGCTGTTCTACCACAGAACCAAGCTAATTCTCGCAATTGCTTCGCAAAAAAATTCGCAGATCCTACGCGTTGTGGGAATCGGTTTCATGCGAAGCAGTCAGCGAATACTTCTAGTGTATTTTATGGCTTGAGACAAGCGCTACGAGGTGGATCGACGTGTTTTTGTAAGTGTAGTAGCTGTGTGTACATCGTGGGCTACCAAGCACGGACAGCAGTGGCGTTTAAAGGGTAACCTATGGTGCGACGTAAGGTCAGCCCTCGCGTTCGAGTGCATACGTCAGTATTATCGAAACAATGCACTTTATGGCGTAATCATGTGAATATCATACGCAACTTTCGTTAGTGTATAACTCCGGTGTGGAGTAATGCTTCAATATAGCTTGCTGTCAAGTAATAAAAATGTAATGCTTATTAGACTGATATATAAGCTGAGCAAATACAGGAAGCACAAACATTTTACAAGAAAGCATCGTATCGTGTCGTAGGAGTACATATGTTGCGTGTATTCCTTTCATGTAAAATTACATAGCCAGCACCACAACCACAATTGACGTTGCACCGTTATTACGCCTGCATAGGATGTTTTTCTAATCAAGCTTATAGACCTGGCGCTGCTCTGTGGTAGAATACCTGACTGCCACACAGAATGCTTGGGTCCGATTCCTGCTGGGATCCTAATTTTTATTCTTTCCATTCGTCGGGTCAATGGTGCCCATGTCGGTTTCTCGTAATTCTCTCGGATTTTCTGGCGTTCATGGTTAGATATAAAATATCAATCACCTGTGGCGCATACCCATACACCGCAGCCCGTGGTAAACGGGTATGTGCCACACGTGTCTGGAGTAAAGGGTTAGACGAAGTACGCGACAGGATTTTCACGTTATTCATGCCATGACCCGACAGTCATATTCGTCAAATCTTCTTACCCTCCCATGCCAATCACCAAGTTGAGGAGGCGATAATTAGAGCACACAGACGTAGGCGGCAAGATAGATAGATACATACGTAGATAGAAGCGCTCAAAGAGCCAAAGGTTGGCTAAGAAATGCCTGACATTTGAAACACTATATGATATTGACATATGATATATGATATGAATGTCATTTAGTGGAATGAGTCTCCTTAAAGCATGTAATATTGCGTGGCAGAAGCGTAGAATCACGCCAGGCGTTAAAACATGTGAATTGCGCAACGAGCGAGTGTTTTAAAGGCCTACCCGTTACGAAGCGCACAGGCATATATATCATCATCATCACCAAACTCATCAACAAAGTGAACAGCTGCGTAGGATCGCGTGTTTTTTAGGGACGCGTAGAGGCCCTTCGCTGATTCGCAAATGAAATAATTGTGGCGTAGTCACCACTTGACAACTGTACTTGCAATAGGCACTCTAGGACATTTGGAAGCGACCAGTGTTACACGCACAGTCGTTCGTTTCCTTACGGCAAGGTTAAGGAATGCACCGAGAACCGAGGCCAGGCTAGCAATGGAGAGGCGATGCGCACTGGGCCTGATTACGCTATCGCGTTCTACTCTTGAAGGCGAAGCTCAACACGCCTTTTGCTCCGGCAACCACGACAACTCATGCCGCATGTATCGTCAAACTATAAATAACTTGAAACTTTAAAGTGTGTAGAAGCCACATGTCTACCGGTAGTTCTTGGCTAGTCGCGCGGGGCGTTTTGAGCGACTCGGCAATGGAATATCAGCGAAATGTTTCTCACAACGAAGTGTTTCTCACTGTACCGCTGCCTTCGTTTCCTCCTATTCGATGAATACATAGCAGCTGATGAACAGTCGCTCTCGTACTTGCTTACAAGCTTCGGTGCGTGCCTGATGCAGCCCGTCGGCGTCATCGTTCTTGAAAGGGGCTGATAAAGGTGAAATCGACGCTGAAGAATTAGGAGCAGCAAAAAGAAATGAAAACAAAAAAAAAGCGATAATCCTTTCATGAGATAAGCTTCTTACAATGCGGATTATAATGAACATCAAAAGAAATGAAGCTAGTATTATGTTCTCTTTGCCGTTCGTAGTGAATAAAGGTTTACTTTCGAGAACTACAGTCAGCAGATTAGTGAAATATGTGCGGATATGCTCCCCAGAGTTGCGTTTGCTGCCACAGCAACATGCCGCCCGTTATAGAGCAAATGGTAAACCGTCTAGTGTGTTTTCACATCTAGCGCCGCACGACACCAGACAAGGACCAGTGACAACCCACGAGGACAGGCGCTGTCTTCATAAGCTGTCCTTCAATGATTATCATCTGTTTTTTCCCAAGATGCTGAGAAATTTAGCGCAGCTTGCACAAATTCGCACAAGGCTGTGTCACAGCAGAGCTGGTGGACTAGAAGGAGAGGAAGAGGTCAGATAAAAAATCACAGCATATCCACGGAGTGAATAATGATGAGTGGTGCGAAGCTGCGGAGGTTCATCGGTAAACCGTGAATCTTCCGTGAATTCTGCGCAGTACATCATCAGCGACGAGAGATCGGGCGCGTTTATACTACAGGTTCGATGAGTTATGACGACTTGCAGGTCACTTTAATTTTACATGTACGCTGTGAATTTTCATTGTTTAGAAAACCATTGCCTTTAGAAAACATCTGGCGTCTTCGTTAGCAGCTGGCGTCTTTTCGTTTTGCTTTAGAAACATCTGGCGTTCTTTCGTTTGCTTTTAGAAACCATCTGGCGTCTTTCGCTGGTTTATTCATCAATCAAACGGCGTTTTGAACAAAATTTTTATTGTTTATTCACGCACAGGAGAAATCTCACCAGGCACTACCTTGGAGGTAAACAATTGGGTGCTAATGGGAATGAGAGCAGAAGAAGTCGGCTTTTAGCTAACACTTACACTTCTATTTTACTAACGTTTCCTACTGAACATGCCAATGGCTGCTAATGGGGAATGAGAGACAGAAGAATTCGGCTTTTAGTTAACGCGCACGCTGCGAATTTTTTATTGTTCAAAAACGCACAGGAAAAAATCTCCCACCGGCACCACCTTGTGGTCAAGATCTGGTACTAGCGTTACGACTGGTCACGCACTACTACTACTACGACTACGAGGGACGAACGGGTGCCGCCTTACGAGCTTCGCCCCTAAAATAATAATATTATTTGGGGTTTATTGTGCCAAAACCACGACCTGAATATGGAGACACCGTAGTGGAGGGTTCCAGAAATTTCGACCAACTGGGTAACTTGAACGTGCACCTACAGCTATGTACACCGGCCTCAACCATTTTCGCCTCCATCGAAAATGCAGCCGCCGCGCCGGGATTCGATCCCGCGACCTTCGTGTCAGCAGTCGAGTGCCATATCAATAGACACCGTGGCGGGGCAGGAAGAGGACAGAGATGAGGAAGATAAAGACGACATCGCGTGGCTGTTCATGAAGATTTTGAATTTCTCTATGCCACGCGGCAAACTATTCGTGCTATACTGTACCATACATGGCTTTGCTTTCTCTGTTTTTAATGCGACGTATTTCTTAGCGAATCTCAGGCACTTTGGACGTTTCTATCTACGTATCTATCTATCTATCTATCTATCTATCTAGCCGCCTACGTATGGGCGCTCTCCAGGTCGTCTCCATAACTTGCAATATACCGAAATTGGCATAGCAGGGGATCAGTGTATGACGAACACTGCCCACTGATCATGACATGAATAACGCAAAATACCTGTCGCGTGCGTCATCACACCCTTTTTCCCTGTGACGTGTGGCACATACCCGAATACCAGAGCGCATGTTTTGCGGGTATGTGTTACAGGTGATACAGAGTCTAAACCAACACAGTAACCGCGAACACACACACATTGACACGCAAGGAAAGTGATAACGTTAATAACTGTTGGGGTTTTATGTCTCTAAACCAAGATATGATTATGAGAGACGCCGTAGCGAAGGGCTCCGGAAATTTTGACCATCTGGTATTCTTTTACGTGTACCGAGATCGCACATTACACGGGCATCTAGCATTGTGCCTCCATCGAAATTCGACCGCCACGGAAGGGATCGAACCCGCGACCTTCGGGTCAGCAGGCAAGCACCGTAACCGCTACACCACCGTGGCGGACGCAAGGAAAGTGAGGAATCTGAAGACAGAACAGCCCTGAAAGACGCTCAACTACCATCCACTCGTCCACGTGGACCGCCACGTGGACCACGTGGATTACGCAAAAACCGGGATCCATGCTTCCTACGATAAATCTGCCGAGAAAACCAGGCCTCTCATCATTTCCGGTGACTTCAACATTTATTTATGAAGACCCAACAACGCCTGGTCCTTATAATGCTTGAAAGACGACTTGGATGGGGACAGGGAATCAGAAAAAAGCAAGAAGAAAAACAAAAATGTCACAGTTTCGCCGCAAGGGTGAAGCAATGAATGCAATAGCAAGAAACTAATGCTATATACGAAGTGAGGCTCGCCAATGGATACTCTCAGTTTGAACAGCGCTCCTGTTGCAAAGGCGGCCGAAGCAGCGAAGGAAACTTGCGTGCTTCAAGTGTCGAGCTGTGACGATTGATAGTTCGCGCTCATCTTGTGTTTGTTCATTTAGCGGCGTCCCTTAAGCTCGAGTGACTTTCGTACGCTGCGTAACATGAGCGCGGACATCACGGTGAAAGCTCGAAACATCCCTCTTCCCCTCACCACGAGAGCTCGCCGACGACTTTTAAATCCCCCAGTCGCGCTCCTCGCGCCATCTCGCTGGTAATGGAGAAACGCTTATAAGCGCCTAGCGTCTCTGAGTCCGTCCAGCGGTAAAGTGTGTGTATTTGACGCTCCACGTTAGCTACCTCAAGGATCTCCGCTTTCTGGCGTAGTAGTTAGCGCCACGCGCTGCGGAATGAGAGGTCGCTGGTTCGATTCCGCGCTTCGGAAGCATTTTTCTGAATTATTTTTTCTTTGGGACTTTGATATACATGTACATACTTATACATGTACGGTGCATGATGGCGTCGACGGCAAAATCCAGCCGAGACTGTCCATATAATTGCTATCGCAATAAAAGAAAAATTCGACAGATCCCACGTACCATAGGAATCGATGTTATGCGAAGCATGCGTGGGACAGTGACTCTGTCGTAATTTTTCACATGGAGCGAAACGTTACGGAATGACGCTAGAGAAATGTTCAAGCGGTATACGCACACTCATATGTTGGAGAGTTGCATATGTATTATAACCAGTTGTTTACAGTTGCCAACAGCAACATGGGTGTTACCAACACCAGACGCGGTAAGCTGATATGTAGTGCTTATATTATTCAGTACTGGATAGTGCGAATCCGAACAAGACAAAGAAAGAACACAGATGCGCAGGACAGGCGTTACTCGCAAATAAGCTTCATTCAGGAATGTTTCCCTAGATATATACCCAGCCGAGTGGCACGCGCAGGCGCACTGCACGTACGTTACAGTCACAGTTGCAGTTGCTACAGTTGTTATGCTTATACTTGTCCGTTAGGACGGAGAACGCACGCACGCACGCACGAACCCGTGTGCATGCGTGGAAGGGGTTTTGACAGTTCTTGAACAAGGTCATCATCACCGTGATCAGTGAACGCGAGCAGCTGGACCGGACTTGTTATTCGGATCCGTTCGTGATATCGCGGCTACGAGGGGTTTAAGTGCAGTGAAGTGCGAGGTATGTACAGTTGATGGAAATCCTGGATGCCTCTTACGATGAAATGATCTATGATGCATCCTGTCCTGGGCGTGGCAGCGAGGTCTTTTGATGCCTTGTCCCCATCCAAGTCGTATTTCAAGCATTATACGGACCAGGCGTTGTTGGGTCTTGATATATCAATGTTGAAGTCACCGGTAATAATGAGAGGCCTGGTTCTCTCGACCCATTTATTGTAGGAAGCATGGATGCCGGTTTTTGCCTAATCCACGTGCGGTCCATGTGGACGAGGTGGACGAGTGCATGGTAGTTGAGCGTCTTTCAGGGCTGTTCTTTCTTCAGTTTCCTCACTTTCCTTGCGCCCACCGCGGTGGTGTAGCGGTTACGGTGCGTCTGGTGTTGGCAACACCCATGTTGCTGTTGGCACCATTACGCAACTGTAAACAACTGGTTATATAATACATATGCAACTCTTCAACATATGACTGTGCGTATACCGCTTGCACATTTCTTTCTAGCGTCATTCCGTAACGTTTCGCTCAATGTGAAAAATTATGCCACAGTCACCATCCCACGCATGCTTCGCATAACATCGATTCCCACGGTACGTGGGATCTGCCGAATTTTTTGTCTCCTTTTTGTGTATGTTTAGTTGTGTCTCTTTCTCTCTCTGTCTATTTTTTTTTACTCTGTTTCGTATCTTTTTTCTTTACTTCATCCCTTTCTTTCTCTATCTCTCACTGCCTGTAGTTGGTCTCTCACCTTGTTTCTTTTATCTGTTTGTAAAGGCGAAGCGTCTGTTAGCGGACCACAGGCACTTGAGCGTTTCTATCTATCTATCTATCTATCTATCTATTCTATCTATTCAGCTAGCCGTCTGCGCCTGGTGCTTCGTGACCAACATCCTTAACATGGGGTAGACCAAACATTGGCGTGGGAGGGTAAGAACGTTTGACGAATATGACTCTCTGGTCATCACTTAAAACTTGAAAATCATGTCGCGTACTGCGTCGAACCCTTTTCCTCCAGACTCGTGCGGTACATGCCCTTATACCATGGGCCGCGAAGTGCGGGTAATGCGCCACAGTTGATACAGTTCGTATCTACCCATGAAATGAGAGAATTGACATCGATAATTTAAATACGAGGGCGTTAGTAGATAAACCGACATCGGCGGCGTGTACATGACGTTTGCAAAGAATAAAGTTTAGGATCCCAGCAGGAATCGAACCCAGCATTCTGCGTGGCAATCGGATATTTTGCGCGAGAGCCACACCATGTGCTGCGTAATGTGTCTGCAACGTCAGTTGTGGTTGCAGTGCTGGTTATCAGTTTCATAACAAAGCAATAAATATTGCATATGTACTCCAATCAGACGGAGTCATGTTTAGTTAGCGTCAATTGTGGTTCCAGTGTTGGCTCCGCTTTTAGAGCAGTCTAATAAACATTAAATTGTATCCCTAGTATATTTCACCTTATACTTCATGCGTTCGCCGCCACCGGAGGAATACGCTAACAAAGTTACGTACGATATTCACATTATCGCATCGTAAAGTGCACATCCTTTCGATAATACTGGCGTCTGTGCTCTAAAGTGAGTCATGATGTTACGCCAGGCTATAAGTTATCAACAATGTGCTTGATTGGGCTGGTTGGTACTGCATGGTAGACGAAAAATAAAAACAGCGCTAAACACGGGATGACAAGAGACACATGCACGGCGCTGTTCTAACGAAACGAAAAAGCTCTAATTGTGCGTGCGCTTTTCTTCACGCTAGCTTGACACATTTCTCAACGCTGGCTTGACGCGTCCCACTCGCAAAATCCATTGTAGTGGCCGCCGCCAACTCCTGATTGCGCGCACGGCATGAAGAGAAAAACTGTTTCACTTCCACTTCGATTCCTACACTTCGATTCCTACAGTAGGGTGCACTGCACCCTGTCATGTCGAAAAAAGAAGTGACAGGCACGAACCATGAAAACAAGCAATTCACAGCGAATATTCACACGTCCACAAGAAAGCTGCCGTGCAATACACAGCACGCCAATATAGGCGACGCGCTGATAGCGATGGCCCTGGAACCGTAAAAGCCAAAAGGAGGAATGGCGCTCCACCAGCTGAAGCAGTTCGGCTTCTCTGCAGCAATTCGGAGTTCCACGTGACCGCGCTTGGTGAATGGCAGCGAAGCGACACGTGGGAAACAGATACGCCACTCTGGCTCCTAAATGAGCCATATACACTAATTAGGAGCATCTTTCTACTGGCGGCAACAATGCTAATCAGCAAAGTCAGAATATTAGATTGTGAATTTTCAATTTCCGAAAAATGAAGTGTAAATTTAAAGTTATGCGGAGCGCTAATAACCTCACCAAAGGGGACGGGTGCCAATGGAGCCGATAGATAGGAACGACCAACGGCTGGTCTTCCGTTTCTGCAGTAAATGTGGAGCAAGTTTGTCGCGTTACTTTTTGTCTGTAATTGTCCGTTTAGTTTGAAAGTACTCGAACTTTGACAAGCAACGTGGTGAATTCCGTAACGAGCACGAAACCTTATTTGAAATTCTACACTGGTACTCGCAGGTGCCGCTAGAAGGCATGACCTACCACAACAAACGCAGTCCGCTTGCACCTGTGAGCTCTGTTGCTGACTCTGGGCAGTTGCCCTAGAGAAAGGGCAGGTGGGCTTCAGCCAGAATTCTCATCTCAGATTTTACGACCTTAAAGGGGTCGTTGCAGGGTCACCAAGAATTCGGGGTTTTCAGAATTTTTAGGGGCGTAGCTTCTCTTAGTCTAACCTTGTCCCATGTCAGGCGTAACCGGCAGTGGCAGTATCTCCCGAACAGTATAATAGATGGCGCTGTCTCACAGAAGTACATACAAACTGAAGTTCAGGGACGATATTCTAGATGGCGCTCTTCACAATCTGTGTCATCACCATTTCTCGTCTCATTTCCTAGATGGCGTTGGTCCAATAGAATTTTATGCAATATGGCGCTTGTGTGAATCGAACTAGATGGCACTGGAAGTGCCGCTGCTCTCCCATTAGCTACTGCGCGGGCTGCGCGGGAATGCGCGGGGAGCGAGCGCCTCTCTCATTCTCCTGGATCGTCGCCGTACGTGTCGGATCGCTGGTGGAGCATGGATGATGCGCAGGGGCGGGCGCTCGCTTGGCGGCATCCAGGCGGATCCCGTGACGGTGCACGCCATTGACGCCGCTGCGAAACGGGCTCAACGAGAAGCGGATCCCGAGACCATGATTGCTTCAGGAGCTTCGCGCAAGCTCTTCATCATTCACCCGTGGATATGCTGTAATTTTTTTCTACATTTGCTTCGTGACATCCTTTCCGTTTTTTCGCTATATCGTGGAGCGGGGGCTATGGACAGCACCATGCGGCTGTACGGAAGATGGACGTCACGGCTTGACACACTTGATGGCAGGTTTGATGCCGGCATAGTATGAGGTGCAGGTGCATGATCACTTTTATTCGCGATTTCGCTCATGTCTGAGTGGAGCACGTTCCGGATCTAAATATCTGATTTGTGTAGGTCCTGATCGTAGTCAAATGTGCCTGTATGACACCGGTACACGGCGTGAAGGCAAGCTGGAACGCACGGAAAAGTTTCGGTTATCGTGGTCATGGTGCTGTTATGACGGTGTAGTTCAATAAAAATCACACCATCTCCCGCTAAAGGGGACCATGAGGCGATGCGAAGCAGTGTTTCGGCATGTAGAGCCCGCGTTTCAGAGGTGGAGTGGTGAAGGGTAAAGGAGAGAGGGGAAGTTGTGAGAGGGGGAGGAGAAAGGAACATGACAGGGGGAGGGGCAGGGGAGAGGGGAAAGGGGAGAGGGGAATGGAGAGATGAGGAGTGGAGGGGAAGTGGAGAGGGGATGGAAAAGGGAAATGAGGGGGAAAGGGGATGGGAAAGGGGAGGAGAGATGTGATGTGGAGAGGGAAAGGGGAGAGAGGGAGTGGAGAGGGGAAGTGGAGAAGGTTTGCGCATGCGCAGTAAGGGTGGTCACGCCGCACACCACCACCACCACCGGATTGAACTCCGCTATAGGATGCTTCACATCTAATACACTGGTCGTTGGAGGCTCACGTTATATTTCCAAAGACCATGTGATGATTCCAAAGATAAACCTCCTATCTTGCCGAATAACCTTTCTCGATATATGCAGGATGTGCTTGAGCACGCGCCCGCCGTCAGCTGAGATTAGTCACGAATAGATTTACTGTAATGCTACCTTTATGTTACTGTATGTGCTGCCTAAATGTAACGCATACAGTAAATCTAGTCAAGAACTCTGGAATTAAACTGAAACTGCTGGACGAGATGGCTGGGTGAGTGGAGCATTAGTCAATACACGCTAAAAATATTAGCGATTTAATGAGGCTGCCTCGAATGTCGTCCTCATCATCGATAAGCATTCTACGTATGCCATCACGGCTCTCGTACAGTCCTCCTGCATGGGCGCTAAATGGGGTATTCAGTATCTTGTAAATAAAAAAATTCGGCAGATCCCACGTACCGTTGGAGTCGATGTTATGCGAAGCATGCGGCGAGTAGGTGACTGTGGCGTAACTTTTTTTACTGAGCGACACGTTACAAAATGACGCTAAATATTTGTATATATTTTATACGCACACATATATGTTGAAGAGCCGCATATGTGTTATATAAGCAGTTGTTTACGGTTGGGTAATGCTGCCAGTGGCAATGTTGGTATTGCCAACACCAGAAGCGGTAAGCTGATATGCAGTGCTTATACGTGTCCCGAGAACGCACGCACGTTTCACGAACCCGTGTGCATGTGTGCAAGAAGTTCTTGACAGTTCTTGCACAAGGACATCATCACCGTGATCAGTGAGTAAGCAGCTGGTCATGACTTATTATAGGATCCGGTCGTGATCGTGGTGACGAGGGGTCCATGTGTAGTGAAGTATGTCGTATAGTAGAGCTGTTGGAATTCGTGGATGCCTCGGTCATTTCGTCAAGACATTGTCTGTCGACAGAGCCGGCGACATGCCAGAAGCTGAAGCCACCCGTCGCGTTGGTGAGGTATAGGCCGTCGAGGCTGGTAGGCCTGGATAGTGCTACGTAGACCAACATCACTGGATGGTGTTTGTCGTATTCGTAGACTACCTGGGCGTATGTGGCCTACGTAGCCTAGTCTACAAAGCGGCTGTCAATCAATCTGGCATTATCCTCGGTCAGCATGAGGCCATCGCGCAACCTCGTAAGAAACTAAGAGGACACTGCGTCGTTCTGGTGGACGAAGTGATTTTACCTTGTGGTGATGTGGATATCATATGTAACTTTCGTTACAGTATTCCTCCGGGGTCGAGCAATGCTTCAGTATAGTTTGCTGAATCATAGGAATACAACCGTATTGTTTATTAGACTGCTATAAAAGCGGAGCCAACACTGGAACTACAGACGTTAATCTAATATGACGCCTGTATCGTAGTAGTACATCGTAGGAGTATCATGTAGTGTTTATTGCTTTTTCGTAAAATTAGATAGCCAGCACCACAACCGCAATTGACGTTGCACAGACATTTCGCCTGCGTAGGCTGTTTTTTTTTCAAACCAGTTTATAGACCTGGCGTGGCTCAGTGGTAGAATACCTGATTGCCACGCAGAATGCTTGGGTTCGATTCCTGCCGGGATCCTAATTTTCATTCTTTCCATTCGTTGAGTCAACGCTGCCGACGTTGGCTTTCCTTAACGCTCTTGCATTTAAGTTATCAATGTCTGTTCTCGCCGTTCCTGGGTAGATATAAACTGTCAATCACCTGTGGCGCATACGAGTACACCGCGGCCCGTGGTAAACGGGTATGTGCCACACGTGTCTAGTGGAAAGGGTTTGACGACGTACGCAACAAGATTTTAAAGTTATTCATGTCATGACCCGGCAGTCATATTCGTCAACTCCTCTTACCCTCCCATGCAAATTTTGGTCTACACCAGGTTAAGGAGGCCATCATGAGAGCACCTAGACGTAGGCGGCTAGATAGATAGATACGTAGATAGAAACGCTCAAAGTGCCAGATGTTCGCTAAGAAATGCTTCGCATTTAAAAAAAAGTCACAGTTTCGCCGCAAGGGCGAAGCAATGAATGCGATAGCAAGAAAAGCGGCCCGTGATGGACGCGCTGCGACTACCGTGCGTCCATCACAACCCGGCAGCTACTAGACAGTTTTAATTTCAAGTACGTAGGGACCTCTCATACGCAAACGTGAAAAGTACACGTACGTTACGTGCACGACATCTGAAACGCTTTTAGCTACACGCACGCGACGCGCGGTGATAGCTACCACGTAGCTCGATCTGCTGAGAATCATGAACACTGCGGTAGTTTGGTCGAGCGCCCGCGCTAGCAGACAGCGGAAGGGCAAGGTTCTCGCTGCGCAAATATAAGAAGAAGCGAGAGAGCTGGCCGACGCCTTTAAGTGCGCCCGCGCGCTCCTAGCGCCACCTCGCTGGTAATGAAGAAACACTTACAAGCGCCTCCGTCTCGGAGGACTGCAAACGGTAAAGGGTGTGTATATAATGCTCGCCGTTAGCTGCCAGGGGGATGTCCGCTTTGTGGAGTAGTGCTTAGCGCACCGCGCTGCGACTTCAGAGGTCGCTGGTTCGATTCCGCGCTTGGGAAGCATTTTTCTGATTTATTTTTCTTTGGGATATTGATGTATATATACATACTTATACATATACGCAGCATGACGGCGGCGACGGCGACGGCAAAAATCAGCCGAGACTGTCCATATAATTGCTATCGCAAAAATAATTACTAGTCGAGTAATATATTCAGTTGCACATTATGTTCTTTGACAAATGATGCACGGTTTCCGCAATATTGCTCGATATATTGTTCGTTTACCTGCGACGCACAATCATAAAGAATGCATGCGAGACGTGACCAGTCCACGTGCCAGCGTTCAGTTTTATATCACAAATCAGTAGTGCTAATGGAACGTGATGTCATGACGTGAACGTGATGCCATATAGGTGCGACGCGTCATCGAAAATAAGGCCGAAATTCCACGCAATTTCAATATTTTTGCTAATTTTACAAGCGCGTATTAACCAAATTATATTCCATTCACACAGAAAAGTTGTCCAGCAGTTTCAGTTTCATTCCAGACTAAACTCTTACTTTGGGGCACGAACCGCAATGGCGCGAAAGAAGAACGTTCCAGAAGCCGGAGACATATTACGAAATTGAGTTATGTAAGTGTGTGACACTAGTGTTGAAGGTAAACTAGGCCTTAGCTGCTGCTTTGTCAGTGTGCTGCCGACATTGACCGCTCCCGAAAGTGCCCGCCCTCAACTATTGACAGTGGGGAAAGCAGCGCCCATTGTGCCCTCCCCCCCCTCTGGGCGCTGAGCCGTGCCCCCACGACGGGAGGCAGAAAATAGCGCCCCTTTTCATTTCTTTCACGAACCACACTCTCTCTCTCTCTCTCTGAAGAAACGCTTTTCACTGAATCTCACGGAAGTTACCCCTAGTAGCTTACGGGCAAAGATGTTGCGCTGCTGAGCTGGAGGGCTCGTGTGCTTAGCTTTTGCTGCACTTCTTTATTCCCGCGAAGTCATTCACCTTAAAATCAAATCAAATCACCGCATTTGACATCATCAACGGCCGCAGAACTCGCCGCCATCCGTGCAGCACTAGAATTTGTAATTGAAGAACCTTCGCAAGCTTGGTGCATCTTCTCTGACTCCAAGGCGGCTTTTCAATGTCTTATGTCACCATTTCGTTAAGGACCTAATGAGCAGTTACAGTAGAACCCCGCTGTTACGTTCCTCACTGCTGCGTTTTCCCGGCTGTTACGTCGTTTTCCGCCGGTCCCGGTGTAGCTCCCATAGGATACAATGTATTGGGAACCCCGCTGTTACGTCGTAACTGTCGGACCGTTCCCGTGTGATACGTCGTGAAGTGCGCTCGGAGCCGACCGAGGGACTACCGAAGAGAGCAGCCATGGTGCATTTTCAAGCAGCTTGGCGTGGTCTGACCGTAATATTAGCCGCACGAGAGGCGCAAACAGGATATTTCAATTGATGCAAACAAAAGCATGGCCTTCGAGATTCGCATTGCAAAGATGGCATCTATGACGTAGTTGCTCGCGAAAGCAAGGCCTTCGAGATTGGCATTTACTATTGACAAAAGCATAGCCTTTGAGATTTGTATTGCACAAACATGGCGTCTATGACGTAATTATGTGCGAAAGCAAGGCCTTCAAGATTGGCATTCACTTCTGCCATCGCGTTGCCGTAGACTCATCATCATCGTTATTTGTCGGAGCACGGGAGGAGTTCGAGTTGGTTGGAGCTCGCATGGTCGTGCGCGCGGTTCGCGGTCGGACTCGCCGCGCTGGTCGTGACTGCGTGTGCTTAGTTCTTTCATGCCTACAGCTGTTGGTGTTAAAAAAATCACATACTACGTTGATTACATTTCTGTAGATGAGGCCGTCCCCAGCTCCGCGTTTCTATCCATCGACTAGATCGCGGCTAGGCGCGCCAATTTTCGTGCTGCTCGTAAGCATTGAAATAAAATTCTGTACCACTAAATATTTTGTAGTGTTTCCTCTTTTTCGGCTCTTACGTTTCCTGTCTCTTACGTTTATTTCCTACGGTCCCCTCAAAAACGTATCAGCGGGGTTCTACTGTAGTCGCTGCTATAAGGCTCCCTCACCAGCATGCAATCGAGAAACAACACAATATCGCGTATCAGTGTATACAGGGTCATTGTGGTATATACGGTAACGACCGTTCGGATGAGGCCGCCTGATCTGCACATGACAGTGACCACTACGCAGATATACCGTTCTCCAGAACCGACGCAGCTACAAGACTTCGTTCGCTGGCACGTGAACTCACACTTGCCCAGTGGAATTCGCCGTAATTCACCAACACTCGTTCACACAGCTTGGATCCCAACCTACAGCTCCGTCTCCCGTCAGGAATATCGCGAGCTGAGGAGACGCTTCTGTGCCGCCTGCGGCTTCGCGTGGCCTTCACGAATGCCTACTCCTGTCTGACTGGAATGGCCAACAACTCTACATGCAGTTAGTTACTGCAGCTGCGAAGAAACGATCTCCATTCTTCTGTGTGAGTGTCCCCGTTTCAGTACGCCAAGAAAAAACTTTCGAATGCGCTAGATAAACTGGACAATCGTCCAACAACTCTACATGCAGTTAGTTACTGCAGCTGCGAAGAAACGATCTCCATTCTTCTGTGTGAGTGTCCCCGTTTCAGTACGCCAAGAAAAAACTTTCGAATGCGCTAGATAAACTGGACAATCGCCCTTTGTCGGAACAAAGGGTTTGGGACCTTGGCCGAGTCCGTCGTCAGCACAGAAGGCTTTAATGGCATTATTGCGCTTCTTGCGGAGAACTGGCCTTAGAGACAGACTCTAAGCAGTGTCATATTCTCATTTCCTTGTTTTCCCGTCTCTTTTTTTTTCCTTTTCTTGCTCTCCTTTTTTGTAAGATCTCTCCTCTATCATATTTTATTCCCCTTAACCATTCCCCCAGCACAGGGTAGCCAGCCGGTCTAATAACTGGCTAACCTCCCTGTCTTACCGCTTGTTTCTTCCTTCCTTCCTTCCTTCACTGAGACACAGTGGGCCAAAATCCGCAGCCCACACCAACAGCGTCCCTCAATAATCTTATCATGGTATTGGAACGTAAACTATCAGAATTTAATTTCTGTCTTTACTCTTAATGTTTTTTTATCAACCTGCTGTGACATCTATCGCTCAGGCTCATCGAAGCAGATCAGTAAATTCTTACCCTCGTGCGCTTGACACCACTCCCCATACGTAAATACATAACTGATATCTACGCCATATCTGACTACCGTTATCATTACGAACCTCTATTCGCGTACATTCATAGTTTGCTGGCGTTAACGATCCGTCGCATGTTCGGCGTCATTACAACTATTTTCGAACCGGATACTCTTGCTGATTAACAGATGAAGCACTTGGGCGTCCGCCTTCTATGTCGATGGTGTACTAAGTAAACAGCGGAAATACACGCTGTCCATTTGATAACATGCTTTTCCACGAAGTTCCCACAATTTTAGATGTGAAGCATCTTATAGCGGAGTTCAATCCGGTGGTGATGGTGGTGTGCGGCGTGACCACCCTTACTGCGCATGCGCGAGCCCTCTCCACTCCCCTCTCCCCTCCCCTCCCCTCCCCCTTTCCCCATCCCCTTTCCCCTCCCTCTCTCATTTCACCTCTCCACATCACCTCTTCAATTTCCCCTCCCCGTCCCATTTCCCCTCTCTTCCTCCTTTCCCCCTCTCCCCTCCCCCTCCCCACACCAACTCTCCCCTTTTCTTTCCCCTCTCCCCCCCCTCTCCCCCTCTCCACTCCCCCTTTCCACACCACATATCCCCTTTCCTTTCCCCTTCCCTTCTCCTTTCCCCCATCTCCACTTTCCCCTCTCCCCTTTCCCTCTCACCACTCCACCTCTGAAACGCGGGCTCTACATGCCGAAACACTGGTCCGCATCGCCTCATGGTCCCCTTTAGCGGGAGATGGTGTGATTTTTTTTTTCAATTCACGCCGTTTTCAGTTGCGCGTAGGCTTCGTGTTTTTGAAAGGATGAAACAATGTTTTGCTGCCTTAAACTCGCCATGAGACGCCTTTCGCCTCCTTAGCTCTGAGGAACTTAGACCCCCTGGATACAAGGTGGGCGCATAAAAGCCCCTCCGACCGCCGTATTTGGTGCAATGGAGCTGGGCAACCTTGAGCAAATGCGAAATCTTGCAAATACCAAAAACCACGGAGGAAACATGACCCCCTGGAGATGCGAGGTGGGCAACCCTCTCCTGGCGCTGTTCAATCGGTGCACAAGAAGTTCAAAATAAAAAAAAACGTGGTGGCAAATCAGCTCTATAAGACCCCCAGGACCCACCGGGGGCAAATTAGAGCTACTTCGAAAACCTTTACGAACAAAGAACAATGTAGGTCAAACTATAATACAGCCCTAAACATTTAGGAGACTATAAAGGCAATAAAAGAAAATTATAAATAACAGAACACAAAAACGAAAACTTTTTCACCATGAAATCAATATCAAAAAAAAAATAGGGGAGAGCTGTAAGGACAGGAAACTATATTGGATTGAGGAAAAAAAAAGCGACCGAAAGCAAACGCTCCTTCTGACTTCTAACACTCTCTTCAAGAAAACGAAAATATTATTATTTCAAATGCTTGTCTATGCTCAGGAACATTCAAACTGCAATTCGCCAAATGAATTTGGAAAAAGAAAGAAAAAAAGAACAAAAAAGAAAAAGAAAAGAAAACGAAAGAAAAAAACAGAAAGTGAGCGACAAATGAATGTAGAAGAAAAAAAATCACAAAAAAGAAAACAAGAATAAGTGAAAAAAATAAAGAGAAGAAAAAAAGTTTGCATTACAAAAAAAAGAAGAAAAGACAAAAGAGAAAAGATAAAACAAAACAAAACAAAAGAAGTGAAAAGAAAACAAAAAAAAAAAACAGAGAAATCATCGAGAGAGAAAAAAAAAAAACAAAAAAGAGACCGATGCAAAAGAAAAAGAAGAAATAAAAGAAAAGAAAGAACCAAAATGTGAAAATGGAAGTATATGCAAAAAATATATATATATATATATATATATATATATATATATGTGTGTGTGTGTATGTGTGTATATATTTGTGTATGTATGTATGTAATATATATGTATATATACGTAATGTGTATGTATGTGTATATGTGTGTATGTATATGTATATGTATACTATATTTACTCACGAATGCCAACCTCTAACTATCGAGGACCATCTGTCACACTTCAAAATTCTCTTTCTCACAATTAAAACCATGAAATTACATCTCTAAAATTCATGCAGGAAGGTTAACCACACTAACAAGTCAACCACAGAATATGTAAGCGCCTCACCATTCTCTCACACTTTCAACCACTAGATATCAGTAATGTAATAAAAAAATGAAAATCCAGAATTCAAGAATAATTCAACTTAGATATATTCTCCGCATCTACTACTGACACGTAATCAAGTCACATTCTACCTTGGTGGGGGGTGGGGTGTGGGGGTCAGTAATCAAATTTCATTATTTTACAGAGCACTTAATCAGTAGAAGTTAAACCAAAAATCAACAGCCTGCCCCCAAGGAAACAAGACAAGGAAGATTCCACGAAGACAAGACTGAAGAGCTACCACTTTCAAATTCATACCGAAGATTAAACTGTGACACAGGTTAGCAGCAAGAAATCAATGTAACATGAACAGTAATTTTTTTTTGTCCGCTACTCTGGGTTGGGGTCCCGTTCTCCTTCCCCTCCAAAATTTAACTTGGCTCTGCCCTGTTCATTTTTCTTTTCTCATTGGCATTGCCTGCTATATTATTATGGTGCAGGCCGAGGTTTTATTTTTATATTATTTTTTTTCTTTCTTTTTCATACCTCACAATAAAGAATGCACACTGGGGGTGAGAAGGCAGATGAGACAGCGGAGCTGGTGGCCTTCCTTACCTCCTCATCCTCACTTATCTTTCCCACGCTTGCTATACTGTACTATACGGGAATGTGCTCTGCGTTACCCTCTCCTTCCTCCTCACCATCACTTCTCCTTCCCACCCCCTTGCTATACTGTACACTGCATGGCTGTGCTATGCTTCACCATCTGCCCTTCTCGTTTTTCTCATTCTCACGATCACATCACTCCTCCTCGCGCTCACTTCTCTTTCCCGCCAACTGCTACACTATACTGTACGTAGCTATGCTATTGCCTACCCCCTCACCTCCTTTCCTTCCTTCTTACTCTTGAGTCAGTCCTCCTCACACAACTTTCCTTTCCCACCCCCTTCCTATTCTATACTATGCTCTTTTCTTGGCTGGGCGTACCTTGGCTGGGCTCCACAGGTCTTGACGGGAGTACTCTTCGCTCAACTCGTTAATGCGGGACGACAACGGAATTGTGCCAAGCTTAAACTGCTGGGTATGCGTCCGATGGACCGTGAGCGCTCAGCTGAAGTCGCAAATAGCGGGGGCATATATATATATATATATATATATATATATATATATATATATATATATATATATAATATTTATATATATAGATTATATATATATATATATATAATATATATATATATATATATATATGAAGCGCTCAAGAGGACGACCCATCACAGCGTTTTAATGCTTCTGTACAATATTTATGTATATATATATATTGTAGAGCAGCATTAGAACGCTGTAATGGGTCGTCCTCTTCGCCTCTTCTCGGAGAGCACGCCCCTCGTGCTCGTGCTCTTGAGGGTCTGCGAGTCTGCGTTCCGTCGTGAACGTCGTCGCTGGGTATCGTCGCCGTCAATCCCGCCGTCAATAAACACCTTTACAATGTATATATGGGCTACAGGAAGTATCACGCAGGCACTGGTACCTTAAAATGTATCTCAGACGTGACCAACGTAGCACAGTTTAATTCGACGTTTTGGCCGTGGACCGGCCTTTGTCTGGGTAGGCTGGTCCCACGGTCGCACAGTTCCTATACGAAGGCCGGTTCCACGGCCAAAACGGCGCATTAAGCTGTGCTACGTAGGTCGTGTCTAAATAGCCTTCCTCTATATATTGGCCTCGAGGCCCACCACTGGAAACGCCGGCGCCACCGTCGGCGTGACGTGCTTGGCAGGATCACGTGGTCTCAGCGGCCGCGTCGGCTGCTTGTGGCGCACTGCCGCGTGCTTTGAAACGAGTTTCAAGTCCCACATGCGCTGCGGTCTGTTCAAATTTGGAAGTTTTCTCTCATTTTCTACTCAATTCAAACCATTGTAATAGAGTGGCTGCCTCCGAAGGCGACGAACATGGGCTCTACCGCTCGGTGCCGCAGCGCCGCGCTTACGCAAAGGAGCCCATGTCAGCCTGCACTGGTAACCGCGGGACAAGAAACAGCGTGAAGCATGGGTTTGTAAAGCTAAGAACCGGCAAGTAGCCATCCGCTACGAGTCTTGTGTGCAACAAGTACTTCCGCGACGAAGACTTTTGTACTGCTTCGGGCCTGCGATGTTCGGTGAGTAGCAACAGCGCGCACTGAGACGATGGCTAGCGCGTTTCCCCCGCCGGCAAATGATGCTTATCTGCCACAGGATGGTAAAAGCGCTACCGTTTACCCGCGTGCGATGCCATCTCAGAACCCTCCATGCGAACTCTTGATCGTCGGCCCCGTGCTCAGCGTCCACAAAATCGGCTGCAGATGCGCAAGTCATTGTTTAGATACGTTTAATATAAAAACGCACAAGGTTCCCTTATGCATTCGTAAAGATGACTAGAAGGCGAAAGCCATCTTCTTCTTGTCAGTCGATGTACTGATTCTCCCGCGCCCCCCTCCAAAAGCGTTCTGCGCCTACGCGGTTTTGCACGGCCTCCGTGACCGATCACGGAGGCAATGCAAAGCGACCATGACGTGTGAATCGTCATCATGTGACGTCACATTATGTGACGTCATAATGACGCTACATATTTTGGCGATCTGTGACGTCATGATGGCGTCATATGGTGACACCATCACGTGACGATTATTTTTGCATCACTCGTGTTTGACGCCGCCGACGCGGGACGCCGACGGGCAAGCTTCCTATTTGATGAGGCATGCATTGCTTCATAAGCTACATAAATTTTGCATTGCCTCCGTGATCGGCCCACCGGCCAGCCCCATGTATTTTCTTGGAGCCTCATTTATTTACGTGGGAAAGATGCCACCCTGTTGGCGTTAGACACGACACTGCTGCCAAAATGCTGGGGTACATGCCAAATAATCACTATCCTGTTTTGCGGCTGTTGGTTGCTGCAATAAATTCTATTTTATTCACCGCTATTTCAAGTTCATGTGGGTCCTAGTTCACAGCCGACGTTTGCAGAACGAGTCCCCAAACGTTACTGTATTTTTCTTTCTTTTCCTAGGCGTCGCATGCTCTACATGCTCGGTCTCGTAGACTGTTCTTCTTCCACCAGCAATCTCGAAGTGGTGAAGCTTTGGTCTATGAATTTGTTGATGACAGAGAGCGGCAAGTTCACTGGAATGCAAACGGAACGATAATTAAGGAGCATTAAAAAATGCGTCGCATTTGCTCAAGTTTTCTGTGAGCACCAAACGAAACGAATGCGCGGAATAAAGAAACATAAGCAGCGGAATTTGCCCGCTGAGAAGACCGATCAATACGCAGTGTGAGACAACTTGTCGAATGACATTGAAACGTACCCGAATTTAGACCAAAAAGAAAAAACCAAACACTGAATCGTCGGGACGGCAGATCACAAAGTTGCCATGCGCACCGAAGCCGCAGTTGTAAGGAAATTGTTTTTTGAACTGCTCTGATAGCGTCCGCGCAACAGTAGTTGTTTGTTTACTCACAAATTCTCGTATTTTGCGGCCTAAAGTTCACAGCGCGGTGTCAAAATGCGCTCGTAGCAAAAAGCGAAACCATCAGTACGAACATACATGCAGACGCTCATACATGCAGAGGCACCGTCAGTCGTCGCGAACCCGTGCGATCACTGGCTTGGTGCTTCTTTCTGGTATGCTCCATTTGGTTATACAGGCAGTCTACTCTAACGAGAGATTTCACATAGTTTGCACTCAGCGATGACTACCTTTCACGCAAGAAG